>NC_089874.1:17395000-17567500 GCF_040182565.1 Anser cygnoides | reverse complement strand
GAACTCTTCAATATGTCATTAATGTGAGATTCTCCAGACGTGTATTCTGGATGTATGTTTTAAATCTTATGTGAAAATATAGGAATATTCTAAAAGCCATAGTCCAATGAGCTACTCAGATTGAATTGCGGCACTGAATGGACGGTGTTTATGCAATCATATTTTTAAAAGTCTGAGCAAACCTTTCATGTATATTTTTAAAAAGCAAGAGAAGTTATTTTAACAGCATCTTCCAGTTATAATTGGCATTTTCTGAGACATTAATATTATTTTTGTCAAAGCGATAATGTTTTTGCTAGTGCAATAGTTCCACAATGAGGTACGGAAGCATAAAACGTTCCCATTTTGCCAACGCTACTAGAAGCAAAGTTCATAGCACTGCCTTTTCTGAAGGAGCACTCAGAATAATAGTTCTAGATTTCCACCTTCTTTTTCTAATACTTCGTGTTATTTTGGTATGTTCACGTCCCTTGCAAAGTGACACATGCTGTGTTAGGCAGAGCACCGAGGACCCATCCTACAAACGTGCTTCCTTTCATGCACCCAGCAGTAGCTCCCGGCAAGGAAATCAGACTACTCATGATGCACAAATCTTTGCAGCATCCAGACCTGAGATAGCATCACTCAGCAACTGATAGCATTTAACCACACATTTCAATAGAGTGCCAGATGGCAAAGGAAACAAAGAAGTAGGATTTATAAACATTTGCAGCCTCTTTTATACCTCTTACTGCACCACGACTGCCAGTCATTTCAGGGGGGGCTGTGCCTTCGAGGGAAACAAGTGCTCCCCATGCCCAGCTACGCCGTGTGATGACCATTGCTGCAGGGCTCTGGAGCACGGCCGCTACGTGCGCGCCGAGCGCAGCGTGTGCGGCAGCACTGATACTGCGGAGCAGGTGATGCTTATTATCAGAGCAATATAGCTGTTTCCGTTCTAGCCTGCTTTCAGAAGGGAAACGAGTAGCTCCCTACAACTTCCTGAACAAGCCCTGTTTTGTGCTGAAATCTCCCATTACTGGTTTTTGTTGTTTTTTTTTTTGACCTGAAGATTTTTTTAAATGAAGATAAAATATTTCTGCCGTGCTTATGAATGAGGCTGCAGGATGCAGGCATCTTCTAGCAGGGAAGGAGGGAAGACCCCCGTGTTTAGCTCCCTGTCTTCAGCCCTTCCCCAGCCAGGAAGGCTCAGCCGTGGGAAATCCCGCTGGGGGCACGGGGGGGGGAGCCCTGGGGCGAGCAGGGGGAGGATGCGCCCGGGCCACCCGGCCTCACTGCTGCCTCCCAGCTCCTTCCCACGCAGGTGGCACTGGCAGAGGTGTCCCCTGCAGCACCGGGCAGGTGAAAGGACAGTGGGCACCAGACCCTTGCCCGCCTTGGGGGGGCCGCGTTCCCCATCCCTCCCGTCCGCGGGGCCGTCGGGGCGGCACGGGGGGGTTCCCTTACCTGCACCAGGGTCATCTGGGAGCCGAGGGCCAGCAGGATCTTCTCGGTCTTGGTGGGGTAGGGGTTGTCGCGGTGCTTGTAGAGCCACTGCTTGAGCGGCCGCGCCATGTCCTGCAGCGCCTGCCGCTTGTGCCGCACCTTGCCACCGCTCTGCCGAGCCCTGCCGCCGAGAAGGGGCGCTCAGGAGGGGGGTGCCGGGCACCCTGAGCCCCCCCAGCTTCCCCGGTGCCCTGCCCCGGGGGGTGGCCCCAGCCCCGGGGTGCCCCGAGCCGGGAGTGTCTGATCCCTGCCCGTCGGGGGCCGCGGGGAGCGAGGATGCTCCGGGGGGTGCGGGGGGCTCAGCCTCGGGGCGCGATGCCTCCGGTGCTCGGGGGCTGCCCGGTATGTTTTTGGTCTGTTTGCAAAGGGGTTTTCCTTGGGGGGATGTCCCCGGGGGGAAGCAGCCCCCGGGCCGAGCAAAGTGCCGCGACCCCGGCGCCCCACCTCTGCTCAGCCCCGGGGCGAGGAGCGCTCCTCCGGGAAGGAACCTTCCCAAATTCGCAACGGCCCCTATCGGGACAAAAAGGTTGAAAGGGGGAAAAAAAGGAGCTCAGCTACCGATAAGGAAAAAAATAAATAAAAAGGAAAAAGGTGTTTTGGTGGTTTTGTTTGTTTGTTTGTTTGTTTTTTAAACAAAAAAGGTTGAAAATGAGAAGCGAGCAAAGCCGGGGGACCAGGAGGCAAAGCCGGGCGGCGGCAGGGGGCGCCGCGGGGCCGCGCTGAGCCGGGCTGGGCCGTGCCGGGCCGAGCCGGGCGGCCGCGGGCGCTGCCTCGCCCAGGGCTCCCTCGGAAACCCAATTCCGCCGCGATGGGCTGGTAATAACATTTCGATGAAACACAATCTGCGTGCTACCGAGCAGCCGCGCCGCTGAAAGTATGAGCTGATGCAATCGTTAAGGTGGAAACGGGGAGTAAAAATAGCTCCTCGGGATTTTTCTCGCGTTCCGCGTCTCCTCGGACTTTAATTTCCAAAGCTGCCCCGGGTTGCTTGGTGCCGGTGCAACCCTCCGAGCTACGGCCGGCAGCTCGCCGGAGCTACCGCGTCCTGCCATCACCTCCCCTTTCACCTGTTCCACAACAACAACTACCGGGGAAAAAAAAAAAAAAAAGGAAAAAAGAGGAAAGAAAAAAAAAAACAGCCGCAGACGGCTCAGCTTCAGGTGCCTTTTGCACAAACCCGTTCCCAGCATCGCCGCGGCGGGCGGCGAGGGGAGCGCAGTGCGCGCACAGCCCCAGCCCGGCTCCGGGCGCTGCGGGCACCGAGGAACAAGTGCGGGGGTCGCGGCCGGCCCCGAAGCGGCTGCCGGGGCTCTCCCGGTCCCGTCCCGTCCCGTCCCGTCCCGTCCCGTCCCGTCCAGCCCCGTCCAGCCCCGCGGGTCTCAGCCCGGGCCGCTTTCGCCAAAGGGGAGCCCCGCGCGTCTGCTTGGGGGGTGTGAATAAATAGGAGAATAAACGCGGTGCCCCCGTTCTGGTTTTGCCCGAGCAAGAGGGAAGGAGGGAGGCCAAGCGCCCTCAGACAGGAGCTCTGTGCGGCGAGATGCCCCCGGTCGGGACGCGTTTGCACCGCCCGGTACCGGCATCAGCGGGATGCGAGTCGCGGGGAGAACGGCTTTGGGGCGCGGGGAGCCCTCCTAGGGACCGCCTCGCGGTCCTAAAGCGGAGCCGAGCGCCGGGCACGGACACACACACACCTCACACCACCCACACACACATACCCCGTCCGCCGGTTGCGCAGGCTGAGGCTCTCCTTGATGGACGGGCTGTCGGGGAGCAGCACCTCGGCGTGGTGCGGGCCCTCCACCACCCCCACGTAGGGCCGGCCGCCCCGCTCCCGCTCCTTGGCGTCCTCCTCGAAGAGCACCTGGCCGCTCAGCTTGCTGAAGACGATGGTGTTCATGGTGGGGGGGGGGCTGGGGGCCGCCGCCGGCTCCGAGGTGCGGGGGCTCGCTGTGCGCTGCGGGCAGGCGGCGGCGGTCACCGGGCAGCCGCGACCGAGCGCCGACAGCAGCCCGCCGGGGGGGCAGCGCCGAGGCACCGGCAGCCGCCTGCCCACCCCCGGGGGGCTGCCCGCAAACCCTGCCCGCCCCCAAGCCCCCCCAAACCCCCCAAAACCCCCGGCCCGCTCCCCCTCGCACCTCGCCGCCAGCCTCCGCCGCGCTCCTCGCTCCGTGTCGCAATAGTTGGGAGCGCGGCTTCTCTGTTGGGTTTGGTGCTTCCCTCTCTCTCCTCTCTCTCTCTCTCCCTCCTTTTTTTTTTTTTTTTCCCTTTCCCTTCCCCTCCCCTCCCCCGGAATGATTTTCTCCTTCCCCCCTCCCCAAACGGGGAGGGAAACAAATTGTTTTTAACGACCACCAAATGCGCAGAGCCGGCGCCCGGAGGCGCAGCCGCCGCGCAGAGCCACTCACATCACCGGGACCGCCGCTCCCCTCCCGAAGGGGGAGGTTTTTTTGGGGGGGGGACGCCGCCGGCCAGGGCACCCCGACAGCCCCGGGAAGGGCACGGGCCCCGCCGTCGGGGGGCAGTGCGTGGCGGGGCGCTGGGAGCCCGGGGTGGCGGCGGAGGACACGGGGGGGGTCCCGCTACCAGCAGCAGGGACCCCGTCGGGGCACAGCGGGCGCGGCGGCTGTCGCAGCCCCGCGCAGCTCACTAACGCCGGTATTTAATGAGACCGCACCAGGAAACATCCCCCTCACCTCCTTTTGTGTCCCCGTCCCCCCCCCCCCCCTCCTTTACAAGGCTTACAGCCCGAGCCGGGCGGCGCCCCGCTCCCTGTAGCATCCTTGGCGCGCCCCCGCCGGGAGGCGATGCTGGCCCTGCGTGCGCCCCCGGCCCGCTCCCACGGGTGTGCCGCGGCCCCCCCCGCTCCTCCCCACGTCCCCCGCACCCCCCGCACCCCCCGCCGGCCTTAACGTGTCGGTTCCCGTGCGCAGAAACCCGAAAAAGCTTGGGGCAGTGCTCCCAAGGATGCCATTCAGGCGCTGCCGATGCCGGGCACCGGCTTTCGGGAGGGAGCGTGACGTCACGGCCGCATGACGTCACGGCCGTGACGTCACGCAGCCCCGCGTGTCTTGGAAGGGGTCCTCGGAGGAAAGGGGCGGCCCGGCACGGGGGTCGCCGGCCCCGACCCCACAGCCTTTCACCGAGAGGGAAGCTGGGAAAAGCGACGTGCTGGGGACGCCCCGTCGACAAATCACCCGGCTGCCGGGTCCCCGGCCAAGGGAAGGGACGAAAACAGGGTGGCAGGGACCGCAGGAGCGCACGGGACTTTAGGGCAAAGCCCCCCCACGCAGTGGGTGCCCTGGTCGGAGCGCTCGGGAGCAGCCTGGGGGGACAAACGGGGACACGGGGACACGAATGCCTCCTGGTCTGTGCTGAAGCGCCTAGCTGCTTGCTGCAAACCACACCGCTCTGGTTATTGCTGTGCCCGGCTGAACCGTTTCTGACCTGGGAAGGTTTGTTATAATCACATTACAGCGAGAGAGGACTGAGAAAGTGAGAGGCTTCATCGACACCGAGCTCCCGAGAGCTCTGGCCAGTGAAATGGGAAGGTGATATCAGCCACCTGCAGCCCCACGCCAGTCCTTGCCCCATTATCTTCCCTTTCCTCCTTGCTCCTGCCTGCCTGCTGTGGCAGGAGGGATGCCCACTGCCTGTGTGGTGGCTTGGGAGGAACAGGGAGGGAAGAACCTCGGTGGCAAGATGCTCCTTTCCACTTCCCTCTGGACACCTTTGGGTGTAGACGCCCGTCCTGCAGAAAAAAAAACCCACAGCCGCCTCCCCACACACACACTGTGTGAACAGGGTCTGCCCGCAGCATGCCCCATCAGGCTGGGGGCAGCACAGAGGGAGGGACCCCTTTCTCCTAATTCTCCCCAGTGCCAAGGCAGCAAAGGGGTCTCCTATGTGGGAACTGTTCAGTTAAAGAAATTCCCCCCCCAGTGTGTCCCCTGCTGGAGCTCCCACGCTGAGCGGGGGCGCGGGGCACCTGGCTGTCCTCGAGGAGCGGGCAGCCAGGGCAGCAGGTTGCTGAGGGCCTGGCACGTCCCCGCCCGCACCCAGAATAAATCGCAGCAGCAGCAAGAGCTGAGGGCAGGAATCAGCATTTGGAAAGCGGCTCTGGAAAAAACCAAAAGCCTGCGCGGGGCAGGCGCTGCCAAGCGCGGCGAGGCAGCAGCAGGAGCAGTTGGCACCGCGGCGCCTTACAAGCCTCTAAAGCAGCGAGATCTCCCAAATCATCACATGTAAATCTCACACGCGCCCGCCCCCTCCATATTTTATTACTTAGATCACAGTTGAAAAGCTTAAATGAAAACAGGGTTTCTATTTCCAGAGCTTGTTTAACATCGCGAATGTGATACAAACTGCGGGCTTCATGGTTTTAATTAAGGTTACTTACCCCGCCACGCACGGAAAAGTAAGTCAATGGCTGCTGGCCGCACGCTGCAGCCCACGGCCGGCTCCCCAAGGACTGATGGGCAGCACCGGGGGTCCTCCATACCCCAAAGTGGGGCTGGGTTTGGGGGACAGAGGGGCCTGGGGCACCTTCCAGGATTGGGGTGCGAGGAGCTCCGTGCTCCTCCTGGCAAAGCCAGCCCCTGTGCCCAGCTTGAGGCAGGCGGCAGGCTGGGCTGGCACGCCAGAAAGCGGCAGCGAGGCACCTTTCCAAGGGATATCGTGCAGAAAGAGCCTAGAAGTGGTGCTCTGGGGTCTGAGCTGTCTCACGGAGGAGCCAGGAAAAAAATCAACGGCGCTGTCAGGCTGAGAGGAGGATTTGCTCCCTAAGCTGCGGGCGGTGGAGCTCCCCGGTGCCATCCCCGCTGCAGCCAGCAGACGGGCTGCTTTTGTCCATGGCTTCACGGTTGTTTTCTAAATGCTTTCGGCAAGTATTTCCTCGGCGCTGCGTTCTCACAGCAACCCCCTCCAGCTGCAGATTCCTTCACGGTAAACATATATGTTTGAAATTCAAAGAATTTCCCCGTGTCCCTGGTACGCCGCGCTGTGGCACGCCGGGTGGCTCAGTAACCGTGTGTTGAAGGGCCTGAGAAGCCGTGTGGGTGAGGAGTTGTTTAACATTATGCAAAATGAGGGCTTATCTACACTGCAAGATATCCACCCTCGCAGGGAGAGAGGCCTGTTGCCATCCCGGGAAGCAGCCGAGCTCAGTCCAGAGGCAGATGCAGACAACCCACTCACCAAAGCGAGCTGAACCTCCAGGGGCTGGCCTCCAGGCCCCACAGAGCCCCAGCCCCAGGCTCTGTCAGCCCCCAAAGCACCAGGAGGACATCAAGCAGGGATGAAGCCAAATCTTGTAACAGTGGGGTTTTGTTACTATATTCCTAAGGAAGGAAGAAAGACCTTCCCCTTTGGACAGCTCGCCTAGGAGAACATACGGCAGTGGGGTCACCATCCCTCATAGGACATCTGTGGGGGAGGTAATTGGGTTGGCCTACTAGAAAGCAAAGGCAGGCTGGGAAGTCACCACCTAACACAGGCCTGCTCGCATGCACAAAGCTGTGGAGAAATGAGATTTGGTTCTCAGCAGCACCTGAAGGAGCGCCTGAAAGATAAAACATGGGTTTATTTTAATCCTGTATGGGTGTTTGGTTTGGAGAAGTTGGTAGGAGGGCTTGGTGAAATGGGAACCTGTGTGCAGGAAGCAAACACACTGTCATTGTGTGTGACCAGCCCTACGCCAGCTGTGCTGGTGCTGCTGTGGCCAGAAAAATCTGTTAAACCCCAGGGCCAAAAAGGACATCCAAACTCTGGAAAAAGCTCTGGGGTTTGTGTCAGCAAAAAGCCCCAGACGAGGCACAGACCCCCAAAAATAAAAACCCAGCCCATAAGCGTTGCTTCATCTAGGAGGGTAGAGGGCTCCGTTCTGTTCTGCATCTTCTTTGTGTGTTTCATCCAGAGAATGAATAAACAAAAACACAGCAGCATCTCCATGCAAGGACCAGACCCCAGCTCTTTTGACTTCTAGCTGGACCTCACAAAACAGTCAGAAAAACAACAAAACAGGAGGTGAAATTCATCCCCTCAAAGAGTGATTTTCTTCATTATATGTGATATAGCAACATACACAATATGGGTAACTTGCTGTCATATATATTTTTTCTTTTCCTAACCACGTTCCTTTTAACTGAGTTTTAAAATCTGCATTTCATCTTCGCTGAGGCAATTCACTTCTTCGCTGCTTTTACTGGTCAGAGAATGACTCAGTTGAATTTAATGTAGTGTCTCAAATAGATGATGCCTGCTCTACACTTGAAAAATGAGTGTGGATTTGTTTGGATTTAACATTAAAGGCTACAGGTCACAATGCAGAAATTTCCTATCTGCTTTGAAAATTTAAGGATAAACACTGGATAGTTGATAACAATAATAGTAATAATTATAATTTTTCTTCAGCCACCTGTGCAAAAATAAACATCGCACACTGTGTTATTGAATTCTGTACAATTTATTCCTGTTTTCCCGTCTCACAAGCTATGAAGTCAGGTATTTTTTTTCCACCAATATTCTTCAGCATCACAGATACAGAGGTCAATCCACCATTTTAAATAATCATCTGGCTCAAACCATGAGGAACTCTTGCTCAAGCCCTGGGCATGCAGACAGCAGCATAAGGAGGTGCTTGTGAGCAGAGGGAGCTCAGCACCTCGTAGGGATGCAGGGATGCACGCGGGCACTGGAGCCAGCCCCCACGACACTTGAGTATCCCCAGATAACCAAAAATGTGAGCCCAGCCAGCGATGCCGAGGAGTTATGAGCGTGGTTAACGGGATGGAAGTGATGATGGCGAGGCGGGGACCCCGTTTCCCCCTCAAGCCACGCGTTTCTGCGTGACCTCCAGGATTTCACAATCTCCATGCCTCTATTCTGCAGCTGCAACGTGGGAATAATAACACTTCCTCTCCTTTCCCTGCTTCCTCCTCTGTTTTTTGGCACAGAGCGAATACAAGAGGGCTTGATCTCAGTTGGAATCTATCAGTGCTACTGACATGTTAATAATACTAGCAGAGACGTTTCCTCTTTGCTTCGCGCTGACAAAGCTCCGCGCGGGGCAGCGGCTCCCGACGTGTCAGCCCAGGCTGTATTCCCTTTCAACCCCAAATCTGAGGCGCTTTCCGGAGACAAGACAGAGAGCATGCACAATTCGTTCTGACTTTCAGGATTTTAAACAGAGAGACGGAGTCATAACACGCTTCAGTTTGATGGCCCTCCAGTCGCTGCATAAAAAGCTCCGAAACATCCTCAGCCTCTTGGCTGCTTTCACTGCCTAAAACCTTGCTCAGTTCAGGCAGGACTTCGATGATGTTCTGCCTGGAAGCAGCTGGGTGGGTGTCGGGTCTGAGAGGGGACTGGCAGAGCTGCAGGGCAATGTGGATGTAATCGAGGGGGTTTTGTGTCTTGAAGGGAAACCCCTAAGGTAACGCACTGGTTTCTGTAGAGGGGGAAGCTGCAGGCGCTTGTACCTCCGGGGTGCTGAGATCTCACTCCCTTCGGCTCTGCTCGGAGTCCCCCAGCAGTGAGTTGGTTTCCTGCAGAGGAAGCCTGAGAAAGTCTGAGGACAAAATAAGGTTGCGGAAAGATTTTGTAAAGATGCTTTGCAATTAATGTTTTTGGCCTGAGTTTGAAAATTTCCTTCCTTATTACTTGCAGTCACATAAAAATGTCTCCCCAGTCGCTCTAGCTTTCATATAATTGATCATTCATAAATCTCTGATGCCTTAGATGGTTTCTTAGAGTTTTCCAGTAATAATAAAAACAAATGTTTATTCAAGCAGATTAAAAAGTCAGGCTGATCCTATAAATCTGTTTAACCAGTGCAGATAGTTGTGTTATCTTCTGTTGGTAGAACTGAATTTAAAGCTCTGTGAAGAGTTTTAAAATGCACAAATGCTGTTCTAGCCGAGGCTGCAGCCAGCGATTCAGAAAGCAGTTTGGCTTTGGTAGCTCTCGCCAGCCTCTAAAGTCGGTACCCACAGAGAGGCAACAAGCCCGTGTTCTGCTTTTTCCTGTTTATGTACGGGGTAAATGGGTCCTGCAGGGCGCAAAATGTTCGGTGCAGCAGTGTAACTCGCGTACAAACCGTTAATATTTATTATTGGTGAGGCTGAGGCAGGCGAGCCAGCAAAGGAAATAGCTGGCACATCTTCATTAATTCCTTCTGGTTCTAAAGTAGTTTTCAGGAAATAATTCTGCAAGACCTTGGCTCCACACACAGCGTATTTATTCAGAGCTGGCAGGGGCACCAGAAACCATATAGTTCATCGAGCCCCGCGCTCCTCTGGATCCTGAAGGTGTTTATCAGGAATGGCTTTCAGATAGGGCGCAGCCCCACGCATACATGGTGCCAGTCCTGGGACACTCGCTGGGGTCTTCAAGGCTTAATCACAGCCCCTGTCCGCACTAGGAATAATCTTCAGAAATCCCTCAATGGCCTCAAGGGAGAAGGAGGTGTTGTCCGCCCTAGCATGTCAAGTGAATATTGCCTTTGTAGTTTTTTTTCCCTCCAAGTTATTTGAATGTAACTGTTATCTTTTCTCCCGTAATGCGACTGTTTGACTTGTGACCTCGGGGATACTTTTCTTGTTGCTTTGAGATCTAGCCATGACTAAAACCAGAAGTTTAGATATATATGCAGACTTCTTTTTTTTTGTCTGAAAAATAGACTGAAAATCTTGAATATCAGTCTCTCTCATGAGATGTCCTGATTTCACGCATTACAGCAGGGCCAGAAATAACATGAGAACAGCTTTTCTCACAGTATTTCGGTAGTTCTTTCCTGGCCATTGCCAAAAGCAGGATGTGAAGACATGCATGAGCATTAAAGCAAACTCCTATTAGAATAGTTCAAGTTCCTTTTGCATTGTGGTAAAAATTTGTGTCAATTTTTATTCTATTCAGACTATTTCAACCTTTTCAGTACTTCAAATATTCATCAGTGTTTTTTCTTAATAAATCATCCTGCTAGGTTAAATGTGATTTGTGGGTTTTCATCTTTTTTTTTCTTTTTTTTTTTTTTTTTAAACACACGCCAAGAATATGACAGAGCGCTCTGACCTAAATTGCACATTATTTGATTGTATGCATAAATGTTGGCTGTCCCACCGGCTACCCCACTGGCTCTGCAAGTGCTCCTCGTTGGTGTGATATAGGCATGCAGCGAGTGCTTGCTGCGCTGGGACAGACGCTGCCCTCAGGTGCCCGGGTGATGATTCAGTGCCCCGGGGCATAAGGATAGAATCAGCCTCAGGTTTGCACAATTAAATTGTTTCCTTCAAAGCTGTCAACGAATTCAGGTGCCAGTCACCTCAGAGCATTTCCACAAAGTAGCAGAAGTGGATAGAGTTACCTGCCTCGCTGCCAGGGTAAATACCGGCGGTGAGTGCGAGCAGGATGCGGGGTCGCAGCCTGTTGCTGCTGCTCCGTGTGTGTGTGTGTGCATGCACGTGTGCATGTGCACGTGTGCATGTGCATATATACGTGCATGTGTGTGCTCCTCCTAGGCGAGACGTGCCCCATACAAGCAGCCCTGCAGGAGCCGGGGCAGCCCCGTGGGCTGTGCCTGCCCTGTCCCGTAGCGGTACCCACGGCAGTAACGTGAGGCGCTCCCGACTCTTCCCAAAATGACAGCCTAAACGCGTGCCCTGCCCAAATTGCAGCTCAGCCCTCTGCCCTGAAGGTCTCCATGTGTATCAGCCAGGGTTGTGTCTGCTCTGCAAGGGGAGAGATGCTTGGAGTGAGGCTTTCCAAAGCCTTTTTCATGGGTGCTCCCCAGGGCACGGCCCGGGTCCTCTGAGCCTTTTTGGACTCCACCTTCTCCATCAGGTTGAAGCAACGTGCAGCCCAGCATGTTTTAAGGCTCTGCTTGTATATGTTTCCTCTTCATGAGGAAATGACTCTTTCTAAGGACAGATGAGGTATCAGCACCTTTCTCGAGGTGGGTGAACCAAAGCTTGAAAATAAGTCTCTGGCAAGCTGCAGACTGCCAGGCTGCTTATGGGATCTAGTTTGGGGTTTATGGATCTAGCCTTGGGATATGAATCCCAGGATCTCAGATCAAGTGATGGCCTTTGGCCTTTAGGGGTGGCCAAAGCCCAGTAGAGGCTTTTAATCATCTTTCTCCAGGCAATATCTGTGTTAAAACCACCAAACCACCCGAGGCTGGGCAGACTTTGCTGTTTCACACCCAGTGGTCTGAGGAGACCCCATTCTTGATACACTCCCCATTTTCTGCTGGGACTTAAATGGAAATGTGCAGCAGAAAAGGACAGGGGAGAGGGTTTTTTTTCTGTGGGACTTAAGGCTCTTCCTCAAGTGCTTGCTTGACCACTTTTGCCTGCAGAAGTAGGACAATTGTTGACCATCCTCCAGGGCCTACAAATCTTCCTCCGTGGATCGGGATGCAGATATCTGGGGAGGAGCAGACGGTCATTTGCAGTGCACAAGTGACATTGCTGCTTTTATTGAAGAGGGTGGAGCCCTTGAGGAAGGCACCCTCAACAGCTGCTGGGCCTTCTGTAGATCAGTGAACTCAACTGTGAGATGTTTTTCAATGTTATCGCAGCCACTGTCCTGTAAAAAGCTGTGATGATGATGCCAGCACCTGGTTGGAGGGCTCTGTGCCCCCAGAAAAGGCACTCCAGTTCATGCCTACGTTTATGTGGGAGACTCTCCATGGATTGAGCCATAAGGTCCCAGTTAAGGTAATTCTGTTTGGCAGCAGCACTAGATAGTTTTCAGTGAACATTTACAAACTGGCCAAGGAATATGATTTCTTAAACAAAAGATCCAGCTTTTTAAGGTTCTTACCCATGGAGCTGCTTCAAGCAGTCATCATGCTTCTGTCCTCCCTTGGATGGACTCCCCAGCCCTGGAACCAGGTGGCTGATAGTGCAGAAATGCTCAAAATCCTTGGAAAGGACACAATCGTGTCAATCGTCTCCAATGAAGGTAGCAGTCACAAACACACGGGTTTGCCAAAAGTCTCTGGCTAGTTCCAGGAAGCCTTCGTTTGTTTGCATTGCTAATCTGTCAGAGACCGAGACTGCTTGGGGAGATATCGAGCCCTTTGTAAGCTTTCTTGCGTACCGCTTCTGCTGGGATCTGCAGGATAGCAGCCATCTGAGAAGGATTCGGGAGACTGCCCAGTTATCAGGCTGAGACAGAAGGAGCTATTCAGAGCTGGAGGCAAGGCAGCCCCTGGAGTTAAGTGCCTGTTTTCATTCTGCAAGTCCTCTTGTGCTTTCTGTTGCTTGGCAGGGATGGGAAATGGCAAAGCCTTGCTGCAGCAGGACCCAGATGGACTGGTGGGATTCCCTCCTGAGGTGCATCCCCTTGAAGGTCAGTGAATGCTGGGACGCAAGGAGGGCATCTGACTCACAGGTTGTGTTGGGATTCCCACTGCGAGAAAAAATTCTGTAAGGACTTTTGGAGCTCCCTTCTCATAGTAGAGTGAGGAGAGTAATTGGTATTGCCATGGACTTTCAAGCCCTTATGGAAAGGGGAGCAGCATGACAGTGGTAGGTGATGGATCTCTTTACATCCATCTTCGGAGTTCCATGTTGTTACCTACCACCTGGAGCTGCCCAAGGGACCTGTCCTTGCTCACAGCGGGCTGGGCTTGCAGCACATCCTTGGCCATCGGGCCCTTCCCAGTGGCAGCCTGCAGTCCCTGTTGGCTTGCACCATCATTTGGATTGCAGTCAGTCAGGACACGTTTGCCCAGATCACGCTTGGCCAACGTGAAATGTTACCTGCCCAAGTGAAGTGAGAACTGAGGCTGAGGTTTCATGTATTTCTCCACAAACTTCGTTGATTAAAACCTTGAAGGAGTGCCTGGAGGTGGCAGCCACCTTTTGCAGCTGAGTTCCCTCCACATTCTCACTGCTTTGTAAAACTGCTACCAGTTGATTGTATCAACACAATCTTCTTAATTTGTTGGACTGTTTAGTTTTAGAAATGTAAATCTTGTGAACTTCTAACAATTACTAACTTTCTCACTGGTTTACATTCTTAGACGGTTTTATTGTTTCATGCTGCTGGGTTTTGCAGGGTTTTCTTTGGCTGGGTCAGCCCTTCTAAGCTGCCACTTAGGACTGCTATGAAAACATAAGCCTCTCTGTGCCCAGCGCACGCCCTGCAGGACGCACAGTGGAAGCCATGGCCCAGGCTATTCACCATGCCATGGGATGCCCACAGATCTCCAGTGCTGGAGCTCTTCAGTCCCCACGTGTTGCTTTTCAGATTTTTGTCTATTTTTGAGACACTTGCACTGCATGGACATGCTTGTATTTGCCAATCTTAGGGCCCACAGCACTGGGAAACGTGGTGGAGAAGCTCTGTGCTCAACCTCAGCCCTCTCAGGGACGCAGACGCTTACTGCAGCTTGCAAAGAGATGCCTCACAGCCATAAAGCTGCTTCTGTAGTTCAGCATTTTGGCCAGAACTTTCTGAGGCCCCAGCACCACAGCTGCATTTTGTCCTGGTTGTAATGGTTGCTCATGGTATGGAATAGCTGTTCCTAGGCTACAGGGGTCCTCTCTTAGGTTGGCTTTCTCTGATGGAGACTCTGGGGCTTGCAGAAGGTCTGAGGGTGCTGCAGGGTGCTTGAGCCTGTGTTGCCCATCTCCCAGAGCACGGTTGCACATGGTAGAGTACAGGGGATTTTACTCTTAAAGATGAAATGTGATTTAGTTCTTCGGGGTGGTGGGTATGGCTGTGATAATCAGGTAGGAGAGGAGACATGATTCAAATTCACTTCTAGCAAAAATTAAAGTATTTTCTGTTACACATTTCTATAGCATTCAGAGTGGATTAAGCAGTAATTAGATATCATTAATTGCCACTGGACTTAAAATCATAGCATAGCTCTCAGTAACTGTGTTGATTTAGAAATGTTGACAGTTATGAATCTACACTAGAACTTGTACAGCTCTAAGACTGGTGAATATGAGCATCTCCACACAATGGAAGGGTCTTAAAGGTATGCAAAAATCTGGAAAGCAACCGAAGAAAGTCCTGGTTTGGGGGAGTTTTTTTTCTTTTCTTCATGCTGAGTTTGAAAAGAATTAGGCCTCAGTTCCTTCAGAGAAATCACTCCTCTTTGTTTTGTACCTCTTCGTGCCACATCAGATCCAGGGCTTGGCAGTCACCTATACTCCTTAGTTGCTATGCTGAAAAACATTCACCTAGTCATTACATTCTGGGAAGCATACCAAGGCTGGCCCACAGATGTCCGCTTTCCCAAATATTTTTCCTTTTACATGACACCCCACCACAGACAGTTGTGGAATGGGCTGGAAGGAGGCATCGATCTGACCATAACTTCTGCTTCTGAACGTACTTTGTCCCTCAGCTGCAAGTGCACACAGCGTGTTTCTCTCCAAGAGTTTCTCCAGCTCCACTGTGAGTATTTTCCTGCCTAACCTCACGCGGAGGTAAGGGCTATGAAGTCTGCGTTCCAAATGGCCTACTTGAGAAAGTCAGCCATAAGTGAGTGTAATGAAGGTCTGCAGAGCAAGACTGGAAGCCACGGGGGAAAGAATTTTCCATTCTGGGCATACTCTTTGCCCATTGCTGGGCAAACACAGCACTAAAGGTGGCCAGGTGGCCATCCACGAGCCTCTGTGCTATCGCACCCATCATGACCGAGCGCAGTTATGAATGACGGTGTGCTTTTAGCTAGAGCGAAGCAGCACGTGTCTCTTCACTGAGTGCATCAGAAGCTCTTTTCCTTTATGCTGGTTGCCCCCTGAAAAATGGGCAGAGGAAACCCACTTGTTTAAAACAAGGCATCATCCTCCAGTGGGACCGAGCTTGGCCCCAGTGAACCCCAGTTCCATAACCAAGGCTTACTAATCCGCTGGCCATCCACCACCAGGCTCCTTCTCCTCTTTTTTTTTTTTTTTTTGAGTGTCTGTTTGTCCCAATATGGGTTCCCCCACCCTTCCGTCACTGGAAGGTTTAATGCTGAGTGAAAAACCACGAATAGTCTTTGAACGTGTTCTGCCAAGTCTCTTTACAGTACAATACTGGCAGGAGTGAAACACTGGGGCCAGGCAAATATGCAAGCTTCATCACATTAAAGGAAGCAGAGCAGCACGGTTATTGCATCATTCTATGGCTTCCCAGACGTTGTTGTTATTTTTTCATTAGAGCAACAGAACTGCACTTGGTGCTTTTTGCTGAAGAGCCAAGGAGGCCCCAAAAGGCTGTCGACTGGAGAAGAGAATGCGGCAACTGGAAAGATGAGTGGTTTACTGCACTAATTTTATAGCACAGCCTTTACCAGTCTGTGGTAGAGGGAACCGGCAACATGATATGTGTTCATATTTTTTTTTTTTTTACAAAAAAAAGACACATAGCCAAGTACTTAAAACTATTTGCTTGTTCAAGACAAGTTTTTTGAAAGTTTAACTACTACTGAATCAACCAACATTTTTCAACACTAAATCATTTCAATTCCATATCATATGTTTTTAATTTTATCAGCATCTGTAACTTTTTAATTACCATTTTTATTAAAGATTTTTTTTTTTCCCAGAAGCAGTACACAAATCCCTAGTTATTTAATCCGGGCACTAGAACATGCAGTTCAAGGCTTGGCCATTGAAGCAAAACTCCGCTGCCAGATGCGCCCACCAGACCACAGGTGCTCTGAGTTGCTCTCCTGTGATTGCCAAGCTCCTTGGAGAAGCAAGGGGTGTCACAGCATGGCTGGACAAAATTTACCACCACAATTTTAATCAACAGCTTGGCCCCCTGGAAGCTTCTAGGCAGATTCCCACCTAACGAGGAGGGAAGAAGCTTTAAAGGCACTCGGGGTCCTGGCGCAATGGGGAGTTGCCTGGAAATTTATGTTTCATGACTTAATGTTTCATGGTTCAGCATTGGGATAATGTCATTCTTCTGGCCCTTGTCCAATATACATTCAAAGCGACAATATGCTGAGGGTTTGACTGGCCAACTACTATCTGGTCACCACATCAGCATTCCCAACTGTTGGACAAAAACACATGAAATTAGTGGAGATGGTTTTGTGCTGCTGGAGAGATGTAAAAGCGGTAGGGTTAGGCCACGTTATATAATTTGGTAACCAAAGCCAAAGCTACCCTGTGTGGGTTTACGAACATTTCATTTGTATTTGAAGCAAATCGATTGCAGTTGTCATAAAAGAAAGACCAAACAGCTAAAGGGTACCGTGCTCCCTGTAGACTAGGTTAAAACATGTAACTTGCCAATGACAACAATGGAAAACAGAGCAGACCTTGCCAACTGGAAGGTGCCTGGCAGATAGCACAGAAACAACTTGAGAGAATAAACACAAGCCATGGTAATGCTGTCCGTGGAAATCCTTCCCAGCAAGCAACAAATACTACTGAACTGATAACCAGGCAATAGGATGGGAAGCACACGTTACAGTGTAAAATTGCACTCAAGGAAAAGATTCATGAAAATGGATGACTCTTGGCTGGCTTCAATACCCAAAGCAGCAAAATGCTGAGCAGTGAGGAACATCTCTGTTTAAGCAGAGGTGGGAACAATAATTGGTAAAATTATTTCCTTCAGAAACTGTGTAATGTAACTTCCCATGGCAGGACTACAGCTGCAGATGCTGTGGTCCTGGCATGTTTCAGGTCACCAAAGCACGGATCAGGTTGTCTGAATTTAGCAGTGGCTAAGATACAGCACTGCTTCCTTCTGTTCTTCTGGATCCTGAGCAGTGTGTGGCAAAGTTTAAGTGGCTAAAGAAGAGGCAAACCACAATTTACAGTTGGGGAGCCGGCAGCTTCTGCCTCTGGAAATAAGCTCTGCATGGAAACTTGAACGCCACTGCTAAAGAAACACATCGCGTTTCCATTGTAGTCATTCTGCTGTCATGTGTAAAACAAAGATTACTTTCATAGAAATGTTTAAGGAACATCCATTTAATTTATTAAGAGATGAAATTCTTCAACTAACATATTATCTAGTTTGGCCTCCTGGGTCAATTCCCACCTGATCCCCATGTCAGCAGCTCATTTGACTTGTTTTAGGTGACGTGGAATGAAAGAGCACAATTTCACACAAAGTGATCAGTGAGCCTAAAGCAAGTCAGTGATTCACATCACAGGACAGCCCCGTGAATCTCAAGCTCATTTATTTGCCAAAGAAAGGTTTTGGTGATGGAGCAGAATAACAAAGCCCCTAACATATTGCAGATCCAGTGCACCCAGGCCGTGAAGTTTGTATTTCCCCAACAACGTGGAGACAGTATGGTGCGTCAGAACACATGCACTTGCCATTAGCATGAACATTACGAGGAAACGAACATAAATCCCAGACTTAAATGTGTAGTTTGAACATCCTGTGACAATTAATTTATTGATAATGGTTATCTGTCACCAAGCAATAAATCATGAACTCATGGAGTGGTAAAAGAAAAGCTATCTTGCTGCTGACAGACGCACAGACTGAAAGATTTGGTGGGCCTTTAAGGTTCCAGAAGTAATTACATAAAGGTGAAAGATTTCTTCTCTTGCCTTTTTTTTTTTTTTCCTTTTTTTTTTTCTTTTTTATCTCCTCACCAACTATACTATTTCCATACTGAAAACAACACTTTCCTGACAACTTTTCTTACTTGGTCTCTACATGTTGTGAAATTTTAATGAACACGCGGAACAAAGCTTAAAGTGAGCAGCTGGTGAAGAGCAGGCCTGGCGTTATTGCTGTGAGCTGGAGCATGGTGCCCTGCATGATGGAGGAGCTGGCTCCCGAAATTTTGAAAGGTGACGGATACTCTCTGCTGATGGTAACGTGGAGATGATGCAGATGGTAACTGCAGATATACTGTGGGCTGGAAAAAAGCTATTACAAGACTGCAACAAAACAGAAAGAAAACAAGGAGGGAGGAGGCGACAGCAAAGGAAGGGCACAGAGGCTGGCTGCCTTTTTGTCACTGCACTTCTGCTGCTGAAATAAGACTCTGTATTGCGCTGCAAACAATATCGAGCTCCAGCACTCCTCACAAGCGTGTTTCCTAGGAGGCTGCAGGTTTACGTGGGCAAGCAGCAGCTGGTGGAAAGGGAAAGGGACAGAGGCATTTCCCTGTCAGGCACAGGAGCACTGGAGCGCGAGCTCGCCGCTGCCCGGTTATAAATGGTGGGAATGCTGGGCCCGGGCGGCCGCGGCTGCTGGAGCTGATGCCAAGGCTTGAATGGGCCGGCGGGCGCTGCCAGGAGGGGGATGTGAGCAGGAACCAGGACCAGCTTTGTGAGCAGCCTTTTCAGGAGGCTGCGGTGTTGTGAAACTTAACACAGCTCTGCGGAGAAAGTGGAAGCTTGTCAAATGGACACGCTGTACTGCTCCCTTTAGGGGAGCCAGAAACCAGGTTCATTTATTCATTTTCCAACAGCTAAATCTTCTTATATTAATTATGTGGAATCCAGGAATTTTGGCCAAAGAAAGATGTACTTTTTAATACTGATCCTTTGACTGTGTGGCGATCTGTATCAATTTCAAAACTTCTTCTCCTTGCATAGAACTTTAAAACTTCAGGCATGGCACAGGAAAAGAAAATAGCACAAATAATTTGGCTTAAGTCTGGGATTAACTGTCTGAGACCTTAAAATAAAGACTTCAGATGAACTGCTCAGAGGCATAGGGGCTACCAGCGTGAGTGTGAGTGTCAAGCTGAGGCCATTTAATTGTCAGGAACATGACATTTATTGCCCTGACGCCTGTATCATAAAATTAAGTTTACTTTAGAACTTATTCCATATGAAATCCATGTTAAACAGTCAAGAGTGCCTTGAGAGGTCATGTTAAGGACAACAATTATCGTCAGGGAGTTTTTTTCCCCTACTACGGTAAGAAGAATAACACACCGGTTTATGTACTTCTGTAAGCAAGACAGTGACAAGCTGTTTGTATCTACAGCTTCTCTCACAGGAACATAAATGAATAAATAAATAACACCAAGCCTCTCCTCTTCCAAATTAATTTGTCAATTACTATTTAAAAGTATTTTTGCATACAGCAATGTAGCATACACTACTACAGCAGTGATATCAGTGTGATGATATGGATGTCTTTATTTAAAATAACGTATCATGTCTATGGGGCTGAGCTGGAAAATAACTAAAATACTATTAGCTTGGTCACGGGTTGCTGACAGAACTTGTGACAACCCCATGACTATGTTGGTGTTTGCACTTACCAAAAAATACTAATTGGATTCATATTTTGATCTCCAGACTGTCAGCACCTGCCTGTAGTTTATTTCCTTAAAGACACAATTTACACCTTCTAGGGCCCAATGTAATCCTCCTTTCTCAGGACTATATCAGGCTTTAAAATGACATTTTAAATGAGCCTTTGTGTCTGCTTTAGAGAAAACACAAGTGAAAGTTGGATTTGCATGATGCTTTCATTCGAAACTTCTGCTAAAAGTAAAATCAGTTGCTTTTAGTAGCCATGCCAGTTAGAGGAATAATAAAATTATAAACTGCTTCCAAAACAAGAAAATGTTTAATTATTAAGTAAAGTAAAAAAAATCATTCAGAAGCAAGTACTTGACAAACACAAGTTATTTGAACATTTGGTGTAGTTTGTTTGTTTGTTTGTTTGTTTTCCCATTTTGTCAGATGTCTGTGTTTGTAATTAAGACATTACTGCTCTCAAAGAAAGTGTTAGTATTATTTGTTGAGCATGGTATGTAGAGAGGATCTCTCCACTCTAATATCAACAATTGATTATATGATTATTGAAATTAGCTCTAATTTTGAATGTAAGTTTATGCAGAAAATAAAGTAACTACTTGAATACAATGTTGTCCTCAGTTTAGAAATGGAAAAAAAAAACAATCAGATAATGTGTGAACGTAAATGTAATACTCTACTTTTATTTACAGATGGTAAATTTTAATTTGATTTAAACACATATGTTAATTAAAACACATTTCACCAGCTACTTATAAAATTAAGCCCTATTTTGTTTCATGTTGGTAGAAACAGGAAATTTGGAGTGATGTCTACTGCTACAGCTGTTTGCAGTACTTATATAACACCAGATGTGAGATTGATGTATCTGTATTTTGCCCTCTCCTGTGAGTTGCAAGTGATCAAACAGGCAAAAACATAATGACAGGATGATTAGACAAATTTAGCACAAAGGAATTGTTCAAGACATTCCTAAATTACCACCCGACCCCACACACGGTGATGGAAAATGTATTTATTGCAATGTCACAGATACACAAAACCACTTATATCCACAACTAATTTCAAATACAAGCTTATTAATTGTAGAAGGCACCTTAGCCATATCTTAACTGGTAGTCTTTTAAAAGATGCAGTACTAAGAGATACAGAAAACTAGGTGTGAGCATTTTCTAAACCCCAGGTGTGACAAATCATCAATGTAAAAACAAATACCTTTTTCCACAGATGAATTTTTGTTATTAAATTATTCTAATTTAAATGAGCTGTTCTATGACATACCAATGGTAGAAGAAGCAATTGTTCATTCAGATGTAGCTGGATTGCAGTACAAGGGTGTTGGTAAAAGCTGTTGAAGCATCAGCCATACTTCGCTTTTTCTGTTGCTAGAGCCAATCTGCGAATGTTTGCTATGCAACCAGCTGCTGCCTCCTGCAGAGTTTCATCTGTAGAGCCCACCATAGTCAGTAGGAGCTACAAAAATAATATTAAAAACAGCATAAGAAATACAAAAAGTATGCTATTATTTAAATAGTATTCAAATCATATTTTTAACAATTGGATGCATTTACTCACATATATGTAAGAAATAAAATATTGAAAATTATATTAACAAAAACCATTGTATTATATGTGTTCATATATATAGATATTTATGTATACTTTTGTATACCTATATGTATTAACATACACATAGAGCACAACACTTTATATCTTATCACATTTGTACCTGCAATTTGATATTTCATGTCTGATTTTCTATTTATTCTATCTATCACATCTGCCTATTGGATCTGACTTGGATTTTTTTTCTTGAAAGTAGAAATTGCGTATGTGTTAATCGAAATCGTGGTTTCCCTCGAGGGCATACTAGTATATTTGTACATGCTCAAGATTTTTAATAAACAAAACCATGCACTTTTTTTTTTTGCTTTTTTTTGGCCTTGATCATAAAACTGGATCCATGTGAAGGGACCCCCGTGTCCCATTGACTGTAATAGGTTTCTTTATTGTCACAGCGAACCACTCACGTTAAACTTCTTGAGGGATACAGATCTGGGCATACCATTCTTATATATTTGCATGTTAAAGTGAAAAAACAAAAGCTCAACAAAGGCACCAAACGTTTGGAGCGGATTCAGCTCTTCAGTCATGTGGAGTAGATTCTTTACTCTGGAAGCCATTCAATTTTTTCAATGGAAATTCCCTTGGAGTAAGGTACTGTTCAACACAAGCGTGACATAACACAGGCCTTGATGATAAAACATTTTTACGTATCAGAAAATCATTAATAATGGTTTTGGATCTCTTTTCCTTAGTGCGTTGCAAGTCAGTGATGCAACTGCAACTGCAATATATGTTGGAAAACAGAAGACTCTTGCCTAGCTTAAATCAGCTCGACACAATCCTCACATTTCTGAAAATCTGCCAAGCTTAATGTGCGTCCAGGTATTTCGAAGCTCAGACAGCTCTAATTAAAACCTATATTTTCAGTCTGCAATACTTAGGATTCTGTGTTCACCCAAACAATGTTGAGTCAAACCACAAAGAAATCTGTTATCACTCAACTCCAGAGCATATTTTTCATACAGCTAAAATATTACATAAAATTATGAACTGCTAAATATAAAAGTATAAATTGAATGCAGACATTAAATTCATATGCTACCTTTTTCTAACCTTCCAGCAATCATGAGGCATGGGCCACAGCTGCACACATATGGCATTTGCTTATAAAGATCAAAGCATTTTATACTTGAGGAAGTATTTGTGTTAGCCAAATGTACAAAACAAGCATCTTGCCAGTCACCTTTCACTCTTTGACCCTTATATGTAACTTGTAAGAATGCCTGTAATACGCCTGAATTATGTCAAAAAGAGTATTATGTAAATGAAGCATCAAATATATTTTTTTCTAGCAATTCTTCTTCCCAAAATTTCCATTGGGGTAATCAACTGTCTGTGTCCAAATAGCTAAATAAGAGCTCTTAAGGTGTGAACGCTTCTGAAAGGCTAAACTGGAGGTATATGTATCCAGTGACAGTATATAAGAAAAGAAGACAATTAAAGAGAAAGGTTTATATTGTGTTTTATTTGCAGAAAAACTATGGACAGGTTCAGCACCCAGTGAAGTCGGGGGAAATTTTACCACTGACTTGGGCTGGTGGCACGATGAAGCAGCATGGCTCTGTGCAGTGATCAAGCTGCCCTACAAAGCACGAAGGCCAGAATGCAAGTCTTATCAGACACCTACCTTAAAAGAAATACCCCTGAATGAAGTTCTTTCTTCCTTGCTAATTTCCACCAGCTGAATTCTCATTAACTTAAAATGTTTCTTTGGGTGCCGTACAACTTTCTTGTGTAACTTACAGAGGAAAACTGGTATAGATCCTTCACGTCCCTGACTCAAAACCAAAAATATGTATGCACATACCGTTCATACGGTGGTTTTGGTAATGCCATAAGTTTCAAATTTGGGAGCAAGGAAACTATATGCCATATGTGATTATTCACTGCGTCTTCACAAACCTAGTGCAAGGCTTTTCAGTGTAGAGTGTGCAACTCTAACTTCCATAATAAATTCAACATGAGATTTTTTTATCAGTTCTTGAGAGCAGACATTCATCATGAAATTAATATTTTGGAGAGGTATTGTTTAGTGGAAATATAGCAAAAAGTCAAAATAAACCTTTGCCTTTGTTATGACTCCATGTTAGGTAGTCCTCAATACAAGGTTACTAATTTCTTCTTTTAGCCCCCACTTCTGGGCTCAGAAGACTTGGGAAAATAAACACTTTTTTTTGTCACTTTCCATGGTGAGCTCAATATTAAGCAATGACAATGGCAGTGGTGGGGATTGGAGGGGGAGGGTTGTCTCTGCTTTTTATTGCAGCTACATGTTGGAGAATCAGAGTTTGGTATCAAAGAACAACACATTACAGGACATGGATTCAAGGTACCTTTGCAGATGCCTAAAGAATTAGCGGTATGCAACAATGCAAACAGCAATTTTTATAAAGATAATAGAACTGTTTTTTTTTCCTTCTGAGTTTGGGGGATCAAGGATCAATTGTTCTCTAATTTCTCATTCTTCTCAATCACTCGCCAGTTGCAACATCCATAAGAATTGCCACGTTATACAAAATCCTGTACTACAGCATCTCAGGATTTTCAGAATATAAGTTCAAAGAAATATTCCTGGAAACACATTCTTATACAGTTGCTGTCTCTGGGGACTGAGGATATACAGCACTATACAGTCAATTTACAATATACAGTCAATTTATTCCATGTGTTAACAAGAGGGCAACTGCAAAGATTATTAAAAATGCAAAATATTTCAATGTAAGTAGACGATTATAAATTTAGGAATCTAACTTCAAAGATTTGGATATAAATGTCATCTTAAATGAAATAAAATTGGATCCTTTTCATATGCACCAGCAAAGGTATAATTCTCTTGCTTCCTAACTGCCACTTCTTGATGCTTTTGTGGGTTCAGTTCAATTGACTGGCAATTTGGGTCATCCAATTCAGCTATGGAAATGTATGCATAGACAGTATCCACAGATCGTATCCGCATACTGCATGTATTTGACAAGCCCAAGAGAGCTTTATTTTTATTTAATTTTTTTTTTCCAATGCACAAGTGCAATATTACATGTCCTTCTTCTTGATGCAATGTCCTTGAACTTCATGTATCCCTTCCCTTCACTGTTCAGGTATTGTTTTCTGACACATGTAAATGTTAACAGATGTGAGAAACAGTAAAAAGCATGTGGTATAAATGCTTCTTTCTGGCACATAAGAGGCACTTTCCATAGACAGAGAAAGCATTTGCAGTACTATGTAGACTTCATTTTCAGTTGGCAGGTATCTATATTCTAAGGCAACGGTCCAAAATTTTTTGCACAGTTAGCACGTCATACCAGCAAATAAGCACAAATACAAGCTGTTTGGGGAACGTACAGAGCATATGTAGCATTTATGGGTTCCAAAAGCAGGAGTAGTGCACAGCCAAATCATTTAAACATCCAGAACAATTAAGAAGATTTTGCTGTTACTATCCCAGCTTTAAAATAGCAGACAACTGTGCGGCTGCATTAGCATAGCACAATCACAGAGTAACTCTGAATGGAAGGGGTCTCAAGGTCTCTCGTCCAAGGCTGTGCTCAAAGCAGGGTCAGCCCTGAGATTTATACCAGGTTGCTTAGGGTTTTATTCAGCCTGATCTTGAAAACCTCTGGGGTCGCGGACTGCGCAGCCTCTTCAGGCAACCTGTTGCAGGGTTTGTCCCCAGAGAGACAAGGCTTTCCCTATACTCAGTCTCTCTTCTTCCAGTTTATCCCTGTTGCCTCTCATTCCCCAGCCATGTATCACTGTGAAAAGCTTCGCCACATCTTCTTGATGACTGATCTCCTTGTAATTACTGGAAGGCTGCTATTAAGTCCACCTGAAGCCTCTCTTCTCCATGCTGAAAAAACCACTTCCCTCAGTTTCTTCTCACAGGACAAGTGCACTAGCTCTTTACCATCCTGGTGGCAATCTGCTGAACTAGCTCAGGTTTATCCATGTCTTTCCTGTACAGAAGGGCCCACAGCTGGGTGCCATGTTCCAGGTGAGAGGTAATGAGTACTAAGAGGAAGAAGAATCACTTTCCTCAACCTACTGACTGTGCTCCTGCTAGTACAGCCCAGTTCTTTGTTGTCAGGCCACACTGCTGGCTAAGGCTGTCTTCCAAAATCTCCATGCCCTTTTCAGTAAAACTCCTCCACTACCAGTCAGTCGTTAGCCAGCATCACTGCAAGGGCAAGTGCACGTGTCAGTATGAGTCCTTCTCAGGCACAGGACTTGGTCTTTGTCCTTGGCTGAATTTTGTAACGTTGCTGTTGACGTGCTCCAGCCCTTACCTTTGGTCAATCTATGTTGACTGTTGCCAGTCAGTGTCTCCTTCCTGTGCCCAGAAATGTGTTCCAGGAGGATTCTTCCCATAATTTCCCCAGAGACCGATGCAAGGCTGACCAGGCTGTAGTTTTGTAGACTGGGAGGAGGAACTGTTGCTCTGAAGACATGCTTGGCAAATTCCCATTGCTGCGTCTTATGTTCCCTGGCATACCAAAGTCATAACAACTGTTCTTCAGGGCAACAGGAAGAAGTAAGGGGGTAAACCAGAATATTTGCTTGCATGTTTATGCATCACCAGTGATGCTGCCTTCTACTGGTTGAAAGCACAGCTTCCTTACAATAGTATCTCTAAAGTCACAAAATATCCAATTGAAAACCCATTTTTTCAAACAAGATAACACAAGAATCAACAAATCAACTTGTAAAAGCGTCCTTCCAAAATGGGTATGTTTCCCTGGATAAGTAAGACAGTAATAAAAACGGGCTATTAATTCCCGTTTCTGTGAAGATGTCTTTCCAGAATTTTTCACTTCTACAGAAGAAGTAGCACAAGGGGATTTTAATGCAGAAAAAGTGCAGACGAGTTTTACATCAATAAATCCTAAATGTGACAAAAACTTGTAAGGAACCATAGTGCCATGACCTGGGTACAATATTACATAAGTATTCAATTTGCTACTTTCCTTTAGACACAGTCTTTCACAGCTTTCCATCTCACAGGTGGGAGAAGCAGAAAATACGGGAAGTGGTGTTTTCAGAAAGAATGGTTTGCATGTATTCTTCTTTAAATAAGGGGTTAGTCACTTGATGTTTCTACAAGTTTTCCAAAGCAGTGGCCAGTGTAGAACAACACTGCTGGACAGAGGTTCCCGTACTCATATAAAGCAGATACAGATCAGCCTAAGCTATACTCTGGAGTCCTGTGAATATGAAAGCAAATAATGAAGAAAGAATAACTATTAAAATAATTTTAATGCCTTTTTTTCTATTTTTTGTTTGTTCATTTGTTTGCTTGTTTATGTTTTTCTGCCCTGTAAAACAGATTTTATTAGATTTTTTTTCTGATCAGAAGGAAATATGGACTAACTCCTTCAATAAGATTCATATCTATACTGGGAAGCTAGTCAGAGTTCACATAGGGCTTAAAATTCCTGGAACTGAAGACATTTACTTCAACACAACTGCTGCTTCTATCTGCTGTGCTGGTGATGACATTTTGTAGATTGACATAACATTTCCAGTTGGTGGTAGGACTTGCCATTTCTTTTTTTAAATTTAGATTTAGTATCTGACTTCTTTTACATGCAACATTTCCTAAAGGATACTAAATTTCTAGCACCGTGATTTTCTAATTGCGTAACACTTCTTTTCCAAAAAAGACATTTTTCACATGCTTTTTATAAACCTAACCTAAAAAATACTTTAAATAAAAGCATATGGTGGAAGCTTATCCAAGAAAGTATCAGTCTAGATCCAGGCAGCATTTTGCTAACTTTCAACACCATATTGCACACTGGAAAATATTAAAGCACCTAGTTTGAGTGTTATGTTACACATATTCCTATGAAAATATTTCTTAAAAAAATTAGATTTTAAATAATAAAACATACTCTACAATCAAAGTATAATGGAGGTTAAGCTAAATCAGTTTCTGAATTAAAATTCAGGCCCCTTTCCTGATTTCTTCTTTCAGCGGAGTGAAAGGATGCCCCATGTACCAAGCACAGCCTCCTAAGAAGATGCTCAAGCAAATTCTGCAGTGTTTTCTCTTATTTTTTTTTTTCCTCATGTGACACAAAGAGAATAGAGTTCAGATGTAAAGTCTTTGGGCCAGGGCACACTGAGTTAGCAGAGGTAGAAAATCCCGTACCGCAAGGCTCCAGTGAAGGCAGAAGATGGGCAGGGCAGACACCCACTGTGCTGACTGCCTCTCACACAAGACCTCTCCACTCCAGGACTAAAGTCAGAGCAGCCCCTGACGTGGCCCAATTCACTCTGAGTGCAAAGAGGAGGAACTGAAACACTCTGGCTGGGCTGGGTGAAATCCTAGCAAGATCCCACCTGGCTTCTTTTCCTTTCCTCTTTCATTTCTGTCTTTCCTCTTCTCTCTCCCCTGAAACACATTTCCTTTCTAGCAGCCATGGATAAAGGGTAACAACCCTTCAGCATCAAGTCAGGCAGACTAGGAGATGAGAAGGTCCAAATGATGCAGCTTAGGCTAAGGTACACCTGAACATGGTAGCAGTCAGTTGGCTGGTCAGGAGCTCTCTCTTCTTTCTCATCTTTCCCTTACTCCTTAAAACAAACAAGCAAAAACCAGTGAAGGAGAGTGCAGGGGGAAACCTGTACCCTTTCTGCAAACAGCTGCAGGACATGTTAGGGTAGAAACAAACTTGTCTGCAGTTTGTGGTGTACTTCCAGGTATTATATCACCTCACCTGCTTTAGAACTTAGGACTTATCCTCTGCGAGTGATTACTTTTTTCTGTATGACTGCCTGCAACAAAGCAGCTGTTAGGTAAGCTGAATCCCACAAGATGCTGGGAAACGAGGGAGAAAGAACAGGATGGCTTGACAGATTCAGTGAAGAATTCTGAACATCTAATTATGGTACAATATCATGAAATGTTTACTATTTCTTTAGAAATAAACAGTTTCAGTGAACTTCAACAGATTTTGTCATGACAGATTCGCAATTTAAAATTCTTCTGCATAGAGCTCCCCCCCCATCCTCCTCTTATTACAGCTAAACTTAAGAGCATTTGGGTCAAGGGCGTCTCCAACACAGCTGAATTGTGTGGGTCTCCAACACATCTGAATTGTGCTTATTGCATATACTCTTGAACAGAAATCCTCTTGGACAAACACTAATAAAATAAAAAATATATATATAGCTCTCTTACTGTCGAATAAGGTTAAATGTGGCATTGCTTCACTTGTTGGAAAAATATATAAAACCCGAATACCTATAGTAAATTATAACATGGTACACACTAAATACACATACATACTCGCAAGTTTATATATATGTACAAAATACGAACAAAATACTCTACAGCTGTTTCTATACCTCATCTGTACTAACTGTCTATTTCTTATATTATTATTTAGGGGAGGGCGCCCCACTTCTGCACAAAGACATAACAAAAGGGCAGAGAATTCTGAATATCAATGGCAAAGAAAATGTGAATAAAATCCTATATGGTAAAATGCAGAAAGGTTTTAAAACTTTGTAAACTTGCAGGCCACCTTAAAACACACTAAGTTGAAAGGTTTTCCCATCTCAAGTTGTTAGTCATTGGAATTCAGAGGGATATTTCCCACAATTTCAGATGTAACAATATAAACATATAATGGAAAGGTAATACAGCTAAATAAAACTAGTAATAAAAACGTTTTGAATCTTTGTTTAAAAGGTACGATTATATGCAACCAATCAGGGTCCTTAAGGGCAGATAGTTTGAATCTACATTCAGCTGTAAGAAGTTTGGTGTAATATTAAGAAAGAATTCAATGATCATGAGCATTCCAACGTACAAAAGAGTCTTACAGGATATGAAATTCATCCCACAAAAAGCAATAGGCAGATCTGATAATCCAGAAGTGATGAAGCCCAAGGTCTTACAGCACAGTTTTATTTGAACCACTTTCTCTATTTTATTTTTATTTCATTGTAGTTTTCAAGAGAAGATTAACATATAAAAGGCTCTCGGTGGGATAGAGAGAATAAAGAATTTTCTCATAACATCAATACAGTGACACAAAAAAAGCTTTTTTCAATTCACTGGAAATTCATTGTATTAAAACAGGAGTCTGCTTACTTGCTACATGTAATGGGTGTTCAAAACAGTAGGCTTATGCCATGGATGTTCTTTTCCTTTCATAATTTAGTCTAGTTCTGTAACATGTTGGGGATTATCCTTCCCTTATTTTGCTGCAGCCTAACCAATTTTTCTTTTTATTCCTTGCTTATTTTCAGTATGTATCTGATATTTTATGCCTGCTTTTTCATATTTTGCTTTTTCTTTTTTTTTTTTTCATTTTACAGGAGCATGACTTTTACCTTGCCCTTCCTTCCCAAATATTACTGAGGAGGTGGTATAGGAAATTGAAAAAAGATCTGCTAATTCAGTTTTCGTTTTCCAATTATTTTTTTAAATTACTATTAATATTAATACTGTTATTTTGTCTCTGTCTGTCTGTCTCTAGCAGTGATATAAAGGCTTCATGGAAGCCAAGAGAGGGCAGATGCAAATAAACTCTCAGGAACAAGTCAGAGAAAAAAAAAAGCTGTCCAGGAATCCTCACATATGGTTCTACTCGACTTCTCAGCAATGCCCTGAAAACATCATGCATTTGGTTCTTTAGTTTACCTGTTATTCTTGAAGTACACCATAACTAGTCTGTCTTTAAAGACAACATTGAACTGCAGCAAAGAGAAACCACAGTTTCCAGACTACTGACAAACTTTGTAGTGTTTATCTCAAGCTGTATCTTAGACTGAGAACAAGGTCCAAAACCTTACTGTACTAGTATTTTAAAAGTACGTTACATCTACTGGTATTGCTGGACTGACTTCAAACTCTCTTCTGTATTCAATTCCAAGTACTGATTTTGATCTCTAAAGTCAATATAGATTTAGATCCAATGGTCTAAGTGTCTGTCTCACTGCCTATGTACGATCATAATAATCAAAACCAGTGGGATGCTTTTCCTAGTAAACATTACATATCAAAGTCTGGGGATAAAAGCAGGACAGCCATACTGTAGACCCATGCAATAGCATTTGTTTCAAATAACAAGACAAAGTATTTTAAAGTCTTTTTTTTTTTTTTTTTGGTAGTGTACTAGAAGACTGATCTATAATCTCATGTTTTGAGATGTGTGGGTGGCAACAGTGCACACATTTACATAAACTGGAAGAAGACTGGCATTGTTCAATTTATAGTCTGTTTTTAAACTAGCAAATGTACCAGAGAACATTCAATGAGAACAATTTATGAAACTAGCACCATTATATAGATAGATAGTCAAAATTAATAAATGATTTCTGTAGTATTTTCTGGGTAGATTCCAAGATGAGAGTGTAGAATTTAATAATAATTTAATTATTTTTTAATTCTTCACATTTGGATCTCCTTCCTAACTGAAGTTAATTTCCCAAAACAAATAATATAAAATAAGAATAAGCACATATATAACTACACTATCCCTTTGGATAAAACTGGGATGTCTTCCAGTCTAGAAAGACAGTAATTTATCTTAGGTCAAAATATGAGAAGTGTATTTGAACTGATTATTTATTTGTTGGTCTTTCTATATGAATTTCTTTCATGTTGGGGCACTACTAAGGATACTTAGTAAACAGCAATTACATTAAACACAGAACAAAAATAGCACAGCATAAATGATTGTATAGATAGTATGAACACAGCTCAGCTTTATTCATACAAATACAAAATTCTGAACATAAGAAAGCACAAAATGACCCAGGACCTTTAATGGACAAAGGTCTGTGTATAGCCCACATTTTATTTCCTATCTGTAAATTTCAAAAGTTGCCTGTCTTTCCTTGTTTTCTACTTTTTAAGTTTTTGCTTTGGATTACAGAGCGAGGTGAGCTGCAGGAATATTTTTTCTTTATTTTGTCCTCTCTTAAAATTGATATTCACATTTGCTGAAGTCTGTATATACTACCAATTTTTGTATTACTCTTTTTTTTTGTCACTACTTTTGTGATGTATGGAGGATAACAGACAGAGAACTGAATGTATGGTATCAAGGAAAAAAATAGAAGCAACAATCAACACAGAGTGGAAGTTACTACTTTTTCAGATTGTAAAACTGCTTCTATTCTGTTATTAGACAAGAACATAAGGAATGAGTTATTTTACATTGAGGATTCAGCTTCCTTAAATCAACCCAAATTTCAGAATGAGTTGAACACTGTTTTATGAACAGTCTGATATAGTGATCATAAAATATATTTACAAGTGCTGGAAATTTGTATGCTTTCATAAAGGGTATGCTGTAGAAAAACATTACCATGGACGCTTATTTTGACAGACATATGGGTTTTCTTTTTTTTTTTTTTTTCAGGTCATATTCAACCAAACTACTTGTGAGTTGCATATAGTTCACAAGAGTGAAATTAGACAGAATTTTTTCAAAAATTTTTCAAAAAAAGAAACATCTCCCCAGAAGCAGTTCAGGACTCACACTGGCCATTGCTTGAGTGCCTGCTGAATTTTTGAAGCTCTGTGAGATCAGAGATTTTTGAAGACACCGCATAGCCTGCAAGCAGGCAATAATACCTACCTGCCTGCCGTGTGTATGCCTGTCAGGAAATACTAGGGACCTTCATCTGCTTCCTGCACCTTCTAAGGACATAACTATGACATAGGGAATTAGAAATACATTAATAGAAGTTAAATCTAAAACTTTCATTGGATTAGAGAAAAAGTCTGTTATTAAACCTTTTTATTAATTGCTCAACTTTATTTCCAAGCTTCAACTTTCGGGGATGTTTTTGGCTCATTTGTTTGCTTGGGAGTTTTTAGTTTTCTAAATAGAAAGTTCTAGTTATGCTTGGGCAAGTGGAGGTTGTAGCACAAGTATTAAATCTCTGACAGAGCTGGTTAAAACATGTGGGGGAAGATGTGAAAATTAATTTTCTAAAAACATGCAACCTTATACTTTATTATGGAAGAAAAAAAAATCATGGGGACTTTCTAGAAGAATGCTACCATGGCAGAAAGCTAAAAAGAATCCCTATCAATACTCTGAACTCTGCATGGTGGTTACTTTGTATTCCAAGCAGCATGAAAAGGTTGAAAGGTTGGTTTACCAGCTACCCAAAATATTATTTCATAATGCTTATGTTAGCACAACCACATTATTAACAGAATGTTGGATGTTTTGGAGAATACTTGGGGCATGTTGCAGCGTAACTATAACACTATGGGGAAGCTGGTGTAAAACAAAGCACTACTCTTATATAGGGAATATTCTCTTTTCATCCTTCAGTTCACAACTGAAAAAAAAAACAAAACTTCTTTTTCAGAAAAACACTCTATCACATGCTTGAATCATGATAAAAATAAGGCGCTTACCAACTCTTGCATCTTTATGTAGAACAGTTGTGCTTGTTAAAGAGTGGTTTCTAGAAATACAATTCTCTCATACACATCTGTGATACTCAAGAATTAAATAAAATAACAGTTCTTCTCCCCACTCCCTAGGACGTTTGCATGAATTTAAAGAAAAATAATTCTTATGTATATTGCATGAGAATTCTGGGATAATGAGATGAAGAGCAGAGAGATTAACAGAAACAGCCTGAGCAATCAGAAGCAAACCCAAGATCCAAAGTCCAGGCTTCAGAGTGTCCCTAACTCTATGTTACAAGGGATTTTTGTTTGTCCAAGGACTTTATTGCCTTGCCCAAACATGGACCTATTTTTAGTGCTAGCGAATTGTTACTGAACGTCCCTTTGCATCTGCTGCACATGTGCAGCGTGCCATAGGGTCTCTTGTAGTACATGCAATGCTGTCATGAAAGGCAAAAACTTTGTGCTGAGCTGTAATGTACTTGCACTGGAGATTTGGCATGGCTCAGTATTGTGAATTGCAGTTTGCAATCAGCTGTCACCTCTACTGCCATGAAGGACTAAGTATTGTCAGCAAACTTTGCAATCTCACCTTTCACCATCCTTTCCATTATCGTTTATGAATGGCAAGATCCCTTGGCTGCAAAACCTGATCCTAATTCCTAATTCCTACACTTTGAGTCGTCATTTCTAACCAGTTATTTATTCTTTCTAGGATTTTGCCTCCCCGTGACATAGCAGTTTGATTTTTTTATGAGTCTTTGGTGAAGAGTGCTGTTGAATGCTCTCTTAAAACCCAAGAGGAGTAAATCCAACACTTAAAAATACCAAGAGAATAACTGCAGATGGATAAAATTATATGGCAACTGACGAGAAGATGAAATGGTTTATGAAGCAAAATACTAATAAAACATTATCTCTACAGTGAATGTCCAAGAAATCCAGGACAAAAGTATGATGGACCTTAGTGAGATATATACACCCTCCATTAAGCCTATAATGCTTGCTCAGTCCAGCAACTATGTCTTTGCATTTCTGTATAGGAGATAAGCCAATCTAATGACTTTTGGATTTGTTCAGGTTTCACAGGTACAATGTATACAGATAAAAAGAGCAAATAAACTTGGATTCATCCCACATACCTCTGGTCAAGACAGGCAGTAGGCAAGTGGTAGTGAAAGAGAGGACCTCCCCAGGGCAGTTCTGGTTTTAGGTGTTCTAAATATGTTTTGCAGATCTTTAACGTTTGCGCGTTGCCACAGGAACCTATATTATGTATCTCACCCTGAGTCCAGTGGTTGGAACTGTAATACATGCATGGCAGTTTGGAAGTACCTTTATGCATGCCTTCTTTCTCAATTCTATACCATGCACAGTTTCTTGATTTTTACCTTTATTTTCAACAGAAATGCAATGAGTAGACTAGGTACAACCTAAATTCACTTACCATCTAGCTTTCTGGATTCCCCAAATGCAAAGATAATATATAATTTGCAATATATCAAGCTCCTTTGGTAATTGACTAGAAATACTGACCAATATTCTCTTACTTTAACATTCATTTTTTTTCTTCACAACTTCCAGAGATTAGAAGTTATCATAAACTGTTGCAAGAAAGTCCTGCATTGATTAGTATCTGGTAAATAGTCAGTTATGACTCTTGGAGATAAATGCAAAATTAAATGAGATTTTAAGTAAAATGAAGTCATACGGGTCTAGCAAAAGATATCTTTCAGCTTTTACATACAATGGATTGTTATATAATCACCATTGCAACTATGATTCACAATCTGATCCAGCCCTCACTGAAGTCAGTGACACAATCCTCATCGAGCTCCTGCTCCCTAGAAGCACAGTCAAGTCTTTAGACTACGCCAAATACAGAACACTGAACAGAAACATTAACACTAGGGCTCATCTCATAATCTACCCATTACAAAAGGACTTCTCCTTAGAATTTATACCTTGAAAGTAACAGCAATAAGATGTGCCATATTACTAAAAGATAGTGCAGAGTGCTCTTTGAAATGGCAACATAAAAGAGATTACAATGACTAGGGCTCGAAGCCAATTATAACTGAGCGATAGCTTCTGTTGGAAAAAAAAAAGAATAAAAAATAAGTTTTCACAGATGACAACATGCAATGCAAACTTTGGTCCACTAAGGACTCCTGAGCGACAATTCAGCCTCTACTTATATATATGTATTAGTATGAATCTATGCGCATGTGCATATATTGTTCTTATTATTTCTTATACTCATCTTCTTCGAATAGCTCCTTACATAAAAGGAAACTATTTTTGATCAGCTGAATGCCAAAAATAATTACCTGGCGTTCTGCCCTTCTGCATTAAGCCCAGTACCTCTCATATTCTAATTATTAGAATTCATAATTCTAATATCTGACAATGTTGATATTATTCCATAAATATTAAAATATTTCAATATTCTTCTTTCTTATTATTGCCAAATTAGAAAGAAATATTTCACATAGTCACAAGGATGAGACTTGGTACGGGGAGCTAAACAACTGCAAGAAGCTGCTCTGTGTATTTCTGTGGTTTAGAAAGAGTGCCAAGTCGGAAGGAAAAGACATTCTCTGAATTTTCTAAAGCAAGATAAATACAGAAAAGAAATATAGATGAAAGATGGAACAGCTATCTATGGACTCTGCCAGATTCCTTGGCTTTTTGGCACACCTATTGAAGCTGGCAGACTTAGCCAGTAGCAATCTTTTCCATTAAAAGAAGCAGCATATATTTTGGTTTAACATACTTTGTTTGTGCATTTTAAAGCTTCAAATATGTCTATTTAATTTTTTTTTTAATGATTCCTTCTGCACAGTTGGCTGCAATCACACTTATTTTAAGCGGCTCATTTATCACTAAAAGAGCTGCAGGGCACAGCTACTGTTAAACAGCTCCAACAAACCTACAGCTTAGTGGGACAAGCTTCTTTTTATAAGACTAAAAGATGTTTAAATAGTGCCAAGAGGAGCTCTATGCCAGCCTCTAGGTTTGTTATCCAAACGTTACTAAATTAGAGGTCTCCTGAAGCACAGGGTTTGGGCAAAGATAAGCTGATCTCCCCTGGGCTGCTGGTTGTTCCCATCTGGAATCAGCCAGATTTTAACAGAACACTTGCTACGTACCATAAACTTTAGTAGTGTGAAATTCTGAAAAATCACCTCAAGTCTGAGCCTTAATCTACATTGAAGCCAAACTTCATTACCTCTGGCAAGGTTGCAAAAGCAAAATGTTTTACATATAAGTACCCCTACTTTATGAATGGTGAAATTCTGCTTTGTTATGAAGGTAGAGGCTTACTGGGTTCTGCTTTCTGGAGCTGAAACTGTAAGGAAAATGTTCACACCTGGCAGTTGCCAACACAACAGAAACTGTAGTAGTGTAACATTGTCAGTTATCATTAAACCTTCCGAAACAAAACAAAAAATGTCAGTATTGGACTTGGTTTATGGAACCTCTTGCATCTGAAATTTCAAAGTGTGATGTGATCAATAGATTTGTGGGTGAAGGAATTGGGCATACTTTCTGTAGCCAAGAGTCATGCAGCGATTTTGCCATCTAGTGCCCTCTTTCTTAACATCCAAGAACTGCAACAACTAATTTATAAAAAGCAACAGGCACCAACCAGCTTGGAGTATGTGCCAAACACATTGTGTCTCCAGCCTGAACTGTGGAGCCTGGGTAAGCCAACCATGGCAGTTAAAAAGAGGATACTTCTAAACTGAAAATAAAAATGTAAATATGTAAATATGCAAGTATACGTGTATTGTACAGAGATAATATTTATGTATAGATATATTAAACATTTTGGATTTTTACAAGATATTTTCTTAAACCTTGTTTAATAACGTAAACCTACATTCTGTACCCCCACCAAAGACCAAAAGACCATGCCCCCCCAACAACTGAAATCAATTTTTTCTAAAGAAGTAGGTCTCAGTGCTTTTGCATTTCAGTTTCTGAACCTCAGATATATATGGCTTATGCCAAAGAGATGTTTTTTGAAAGATTTCAGTAGAAATTTCTAGCAATTGTCTTCCATATTTTTTAATTCACATTATTTATTTCACAAAGATGGTCTTCTGAAAGTATTTTCACATAAAAAAAAAAATCACCAAAACTTGTAGGGATTTATGATTTTAGCAAACAAAGACCAATATTCTGGAAGCACTGTGCAGTAAAAAATACAAAAATGTATTCTTTAATACAGTCATTATAAGAAAGTATAAAAGAACTCTCCAAATAGTAAATCTGCTTCTGACAATAACATTCATAAATCATGGTTAAACAAACTATTTTTTATATGTTAGAGTATTACATTGAATGAAAGAGCCTATGTGTGATTAATTGACCTTTCTACCATTAAGAATAGAATTCAAAAAGCACAAACACTTCATATAGTAATTCATAGAACAGTTTAGAAAATACATTATAGCTATTACACCTTGTTTGCCAAAATAAAAGTTAACAAAATGAAAAACAACCATGCATCTCTTGAGGCTATAGCACTTTAAGAAGACAAGAATGGATCTGATGGATTAATATATATATATTCATACTTATAAGCATGTATATATACACATCAAGAAGCATTTTATACACTCTTAGAAGCGTGAGGCTCTGTTTTGCTGCCTTATTATACCAAAGACTTTAAATTAGTTTTAAATTAGTTTTCAGCATCCCTGCTTAAGTTCCTACTAGCTACAACAACCAATATTCTGGAAAGTATCTACAGATACTTCATAATATTAAGAAAATTAAGCATTTCCATGCTGTGCAAGTAATTCAGTGAATGAGACCACAGAGAAAGGCTAAAAACCAGTTCAGTATGCTGGCAGGTTGGATAGACACTTTCAACATTAAAAAAGGTCAGAACACAAATGGGAAGTCTGATCTGCATTTCAGATATGCACTGTAATTATGGAGTTAATGGTTCCTCTGGCCCAAACATGCTCATATACAACGGAGTAAGAACAGAAGAAAAAAGACTTATCACAGTGCAGGACAAAATACCATCTTTACATGAACTTATCTGGATAACAAAAACAGCTCAGAACAAAACAGAGCTCAACAGAGGCTAATGTATTCTGACTATCTGGAAAAAAATGCAAATAGCACCAGCTATGGTTCTCATATGGGCTAAGTGCCTTAATGTCTGAGTGACTGGATACTATCTGGTGGCCCTGCTGCCTTGATATGCACAAAAAGTTTATAATCAGTATTACGTATTTATACTTTCCTTATGATAACTGAGTTGAAGTTATCATAATTAGCAGTGCTTGTATCTTGGTTTGCTTGAATTACCAAGTATGAGTGATATATTTTTTTATAGATTTTTTTTCTACCATTTCATTCCTATCTCTTTGTTCACCTCCACCTTGTGTCCTACAAGAATTCTGAGGTCTTGCTCTGATGTAGTTATACATCACTGCCCAGCAAAGTGAATTCAACTGTGATCAACAGCTTTAAGCACCATCATAGTACAGACAAATAAATGAATAAATGACAAATTAATAACATTACTTATTAATTAACTTGTTGTGAATTCAAGCACAAACTTTACTCAAAATCAGAACACAAGGAGTATCTCAAATGAGATACTGGAAATTACCTCACTGAGAAGATATCTCTAAATGTTTTAAAATATTTATGTACCATCTGATCAGCTGCTTACAAATGTAGAGTATTCACTGGCAAGCAGAATAGGTGGTTTTTAGCTTCATACTTTACAATCGAAACCACTGGTATTCTTTTCACAGACTTTAATCCATTTGTGTCTACATAATTCAACTCTCAGCCAGTGAACTTCAGTTTTCTAATAAATCATATCTTTGCCAAAAATGGAATCTTCCATTGCGGGAAGGCAATATTTTGTTTTAAAGGCATTGTAGGAAGAGTCAGTGTGTTCGTCTCTTAAGATTTTCCTCTCTAAAACAATAAAATGTGTGAATAAATTTTGTGCCTGCTTTTAAACTGTGAATTATTCATATCTACAAGACAGCTAACTCATCTGAGATTTACAAAGTATATTGACAATTATTAAAATCTGATTTAAACTCCTGAAAAAAAGATATCAACTTATTTCACAAGTTCTAAATTCACTGGTGATTTACATTAGCAATATTACCTTATGTTAATTTTTATCCCTGTGCATGAAAGCCAACATTATAGCACAGGAAGGTCTTACCTGGCAAACAGTCAAAGTAGAAAATTGGCCGAATATGAACTCTGAGGGCAATACTGTGGCCAAACAGAATAATGAAAATCTCTGATGTTCAAACAGAGCTTACATAGAAACAGGGAAGTTATTTTACCTGTTTTAAGTATTCATTCAACTATTACTGTAATATTGAATCCTGTTCAGAAGTATACTGAAATTCAATCCAAAGAAGAAGGTTCAGAAATAAAGGTTCAGAACTGACCCACCAAAATAAAGAATTGAAAAGACAGAGATTCCATGAGAGATTACACTCATTTAGTTAATTAAAGAGATGACAATGGAATGATTTGATCTTACTCTATAAGAATGTAGATGAAAACAGAACTTATATACGGCTTTTCAGTTTACAAAGCAACAGTATCATACATGTAATGGCATAGATAAAGTTAGACAAACTTTAGGCTACAAATAAGGTGCAAATGTTTTTATGGGGAAGCTATTTAACTACTGGAAAAAGTTTTGATGGCTCTAGTGGATTTTCCATCGCTGGAATTTTTTAAGTAAAGAGTCAGTGTTTTTCTAAAAGATATACTCTATTCCAAACAGAAATAAATTGAAGCAATGTCTGGTTTGTATGAGCAACGCTAGTCAGACTAGACCATTACAATGGTCTCTTCTAGTATTATAGTGTACAATGTAGTAAAATAATGTGTGTATCTATGATTATTCAACATGAAAATGGTGTCCAGTTTGCAGGACTATAATCTTATTTAGGCTTTTAAAATATTGGCACATTACCTTTCTTCCAGCCCTGCAAGTTTCCCTGTACTGCACAGCTTGCTGAAAATCAACATTCAGGAGGATATTAATTCAAATTTAGCTGTCTGAAAGCTAGCTGTTTAGTCTGAGTTAGACACCTAGGTCCTTTCTATCTATACTCAATGGAGAAAGCTAGAAACCTTCATGAGTCTATTCCTTCCAGAGATATTGGGCATCTATTTTCAGCTAGCATAAGTCTACAGGTGCGCTTCTCTTTCCATTTGCTACAGAGGGTGTCTTAGTTTAGACTACTTTAAACTCCATACCTAAAAGTGGCCTAAGTTAGATGAAAGGAATCCAGCCTTAATACTCCAAAGACCTTTTTCAAAATTCCTGGATTCAAGTTAGATCCACTAATTTAAAGCCTCTGTCTTTATTAGATCACGTTTAAAGTGTGCTTCAGTTACTGTTGGGCAGATAGTGTTTCATCACGATCATATCATAAATGTATGTCATCTGTATTTTTCCAAGAAAAGAATAAAGCAGTTTTTGAATAGCTCTTCCTTATTGTGCTATTATTCAGAATTCTGTCATTCCTGTCTAATAATGAACTGGATGCATAGCCATTTATGTCCACATACGAATAAGAGAATTTATGTTCTCCACTGCCCTGGGTAGGGATTCACCCCCTTAAGCACAGATATCTACAGTGCAGATGTGTAGATCTGATCTTTGAACCTGCACTCCCATTATAACCAAATGAGACTAGATAATACTATTGGGAGAGACTGAAGTGCCTTATCTTTGCATAAATGTCTAAATTAGGGGAGATGAAAGACAGTAAAGAATCTATTCCTCTTCCTTGACTATTACAGGAACTTAGGTGACTACTTCAGATGGGTTTGTCCACAGCATAAACATTTAAAGTTAAGATGAATGATGAATTTTGTTCTTTCACATCATGATTTTGGGTGCTTATTTTCACTTGTTCTTTTTTCTTTTCTTTTCTTTTTTTCTGGACTTTAATCTCCTCAGAGGTCTCTTTAGCCTCGCCATAAAAGACTGGCCTCGACTCTGTATGTGATGAAGCCATTCAAGCTTCCTAGGCCATCTTTGCAGAAAGAATAATCACATTTGACAAAAAAACGAAGCCAGAAATTGACTTTCACAACAGAATACCTTTCATCTTCCTTCATTTGCAAAGTAAGAATGCCCAGGAATACTCAGTTACATGTTTCTCACTTGCACATATTTCTTTGAATCTTTCCAACTATCTGAAGTATTTTAGAAGGTTTATTATGAGCAGTTTCATAAGTGCCTATATACAACACCACCCCAACTCATCCACTTCAAAAGCATATCCCATTCTACAACTTGCCAAGAAAGCCAAGAAAAAATGTGGCTCTAACATAGAGAAGTGTTGTATTAGTTTAATATGGTGACACGGCCTCTAGGAAAAGCCAATGATAAAAAAATTTTTTTCAGGATTTTCAGATGACTTGAATTCTTCCTCTAGGACATGTTTAGACTCATCTTTTCACTACTAAAGAACTTGTACTTCCTCATCTGTCTGCACCTTGCAGAACAGTCTTTCTACAATTCACCTTCAGAGAGCAACCCTGTAAAAACCTGTACATTTTAGCTGAGATCTTTTCATGAGCAATTTTCTTTGTTCTGCAGTTTCAACAGCACTCAACCACAGGTAGAAATCTTTGTTCCTTTGCAACAGCTACATTTTGTGAGGGGTTTTCTGCTGTATCCATGGAGAATGTGGTGATGGCTGAAGAATTCTAGTTATCTGTGATGTTTCCTATTTCTCTTCTCTCAATTGTAAGAGACTCAAGTGCAATGAATGTTGCCTGCTTCTGCTTATCTTGGCTATAAACTCTTAATACACTGCTGGATTTCTCTTCTTCCTTGGTCTGTGGACAGCTATTTCCCATCTTGAAAACAGGGTGATGCCTGATCTTTAGTCTAACGTCTAAAAATTTATCCTGTGTTCTAATGTCCCACATGTCATTACTTGGTCTTTGTAAAAACAAATTTCTTTTCCAGTACAGACATTCATTTTTACTTTAGAAAGAGGAAATATTTTCTGGTGTTCGACAGAAAGAAAGCATTGATTCGTCTGTCACAGGTCATAACAATTGTTCCATTCCTAGTCATAAGAATATTGAGCATGGAACTGAACATACAAGAAAAAAATCATGAACTGCCTTTCTAAACTTCCTCCAATATAGTCTTGTTTTCCCACTCAAAGTTTCACATGGCAGTTGACATACACCAGTATTTCCTGACATTTTTGTTACATAGCCTTGCATGAGAAAACTGACTGTACTTTGGGTACAGCTATGAATATAGGTGAGAACTAGGAACACTTCTCCCACAGCTGTGCACATACACCTGTTGCTTTGACATGAGTGATTAGCAAACACTGTTTGCAGCAGTGGCAAAAATGTGAAATATGAATATCTGCCTGAAACTAGTTTCCCTATATATATATTTATTCCTGGTGTCCTGGGCAGAAACATGTACATACACACTACATAGTGAGTAGTCAGAAGTCTGATGCTTTGAAAAAGTCTCTGGCCAACTGTTCAAGCACTCAGCAACTGTGTCATTCATGCAGAGTAAATGTTTCCCTGAAGCATCAGGCTTTCTGTGCATGTGAACACAGCACATGAATATGTGCTAAGAAACATCTGGGATTCTACATGTATTGCAACCAAGTCAGAACTACAGCAGCTGTGCCATTAATCCAACCAGGCATGATTACCGAATTACCAGAATCTGGTAAAAGGATGAAAAAAAATCAAAGGAACCCAGACAAATTTTCCAGAAGCAAAAATATAATGGTTTATGGAAAAAATCTGGACACAGCAATTCCTACATAAATACAAAAGAATGCTTTCAGTCAGCTCTTCCTTGGAGGGACTAGAAGAATGAAAACTCCCAGATATTCTGTGATCAGCATGGTACAGAAGCGCAGTGCAAAGAAAGATACCCAATAGCACAGACACAATAGTGCTGCAGCTAGTCTTACCTGTGCCTGGCAGACCAACCAAATAGATCAGGCAGGATTTAGCATTGTACTGACTCTTCCATTTGAGTTAATAAACCTCCTCCACCCACTCTCCTTTCCATCTGGGAATTTCTCTCTAGCCTTTCTGAAACTCCAGTAATTGATTCCTGATGGTAACTCCAACAATGCCAGCATGTAAGTCAAGTTCCTAAGTATTGCTGGATTGGCCAGCTATCATGGTGTCCATGTTGTGCTTCATGATCTGCTCAGCTCTGGCAATACTGAACAAAGCCAATTTTGCTAGAACTTCTGGAGAAACTGCTTTAAGTCCATCAGAACATATTTTCTCAAACTGCCCACCAAGCTTCACCTATTATATGATCATCCTCACTAGATAGGAGCCACTACGTCTCGCTGATCTGCTATATCCCCTTGTATCTAAATCCTACAAAAATGCCTATCTGTTGTTTTATATTGCTTTGCTGTTTTGCTATTCCAGGTATTTAACACAATATATAAGCATTAAAAAATGGTTGGAAATCTCACAGCAGGATAACTGCTAATTAAAACACCCTTTATTTAGGGTTAGAAGCTCCAGATGGTCTCAGGTATTTTCCTCTTGTGCTTGGGAGAACTCCATCCCTTAAATGATAGGGTTGAAAACAAACTACACTTTTTTTTTTTTTTTTAAATGGATATGTCTGTACTGCCTTATAGTACTAGAATAAGGTAAATCTAATACTGAGCTCCATGCTAACAAAGCTATGCTGATAAGAAATCTCAAGATAGCTCAGAAAACTAGGTCTGATGACCTCTCACTGCACTTCTGCCACTTTATGGTGTAGGGAGAACAGAACAGGGTCAAAGACTTTTGCAGTTTATTAACATGGATCTCTGAGCCATGTTAAATTCAATGCATACTCTGGTAGTGGATTCTCTGTGCGTATATACTAGTTGAAAGGCAAATGAATTTTGCAGTACGTCCTACAGTCCTGATTACCAATTGTTCATACATATTGTGGTTCCAGTCTTTCTTCTCCACCAGCAGTTTTTTTCCCAGCACAAACCAGAATGAAAGAGTCCTGGTGTGCATCCAGGTTTAGCCTGCAGTCAGTATGTGGCCAGGCTGTGCACCTGGACACAAGAGCTGGGAACTGCTCCAGGGGTCCCCTTGTTTAGGCTTACCCATTTTATCAATTCACCTTGTGTTAATGATTTCTTACAGACTTAAACAAATAGAGCCTTTATAACAGCTGCATTTATAGTCATTATGTCAGAACAAAGTTTCCATAAAGTGCTATTTTAAAATATCTGAATAATTAAAAAATACAGAGATACTATTTGTGAAGAGCGTATTTGTTTGTTTAGGTATGTATAATTACTTTCATATTATCCAGATTAAATGTCTGTGGCATCTATAATTAAGCACTTCCATGAAGGTTCACTGGAATTTGACTGAAAACAAACACATAGAGAAATGAAATATGTGCAGGCACTGAATTAAAGACAAAAACAAAAACAAAAAACATGTAGCTTACCTAGTTATGTGCAGCTCTTAGCCCTAAGTATGAGACATGTTTAAAGAATTTGTTTAGCTGGATGGATTTCTTACAATAATTCATTTATTTTAATTTTAAAAGCATCAAACTTGTTTTAAAGGCTCATATTACAATAATACATTTCCCTTTGCTACAAACTGGGTGGGTGACTCTAGGACTTCAGAGTCTTTGCTATACACACTGACTGCAGTAGGACATTGAATAGAAGACAGTTTACTTGAAGAGCTGGACAGACAGATCTCAGGTTTACAGTAACTTAGTACATTTGACTGTGCATTGGCTGACAGTCTTTGGTATGGATGGCATCAGCCATCTGATTAGTTTGACTCAATTTATCTGAAAATACACTCTGCCAAACTTCCCTTATTTTTGCTTTGGTGGGCGCTAGCAAAAGCTAATCCTTCAGGTAAATTACTGTGCAAAGCACAGCTCATTTTTATTGCCAATAAGCAAACTGAGCACCAAGGAATCATTGTGTTTTCCCACCTATGCATTTGTTTCACAGTCACCTCCTAGCTGTGAGAAGATTCCAGTTTACCAAAGTGAACAGCTTATGGCATGAATCAACAGTGGGGACTTTGAACGTTATAGATGATATTCTACATCACCTCCAAAAACCCTTCCCAAGACTTCTGCACATTGCAATACTTAGAAGTAATGAAGAATTATTCTAGGTCCCTCATGGCAAAGTGTGGTCACAGGTGTTTTCATCTTAATGCTCTTCTTTAAGCTCTTAATTCTTGATCAGGTTTGGCTGCGTTTTAAAGATTCGATATGGAACCAGTTTTGTTTGCATTCAAGCTGCTTTCCCCCAAAAAATGAGATCATGTGAACTACAGAGGAGGATTAGTCAAACCTTGTAGAGTTTCGAAATACTTCAAGGTATGTGAGAAAACACTGCATCTCTTAGTTACCTACATTTGCAGAGCAGATCTAAAATTCAAGTGAATTTTCTGTTCATGGAATGAATATTCTATTTCTTAATGATAAGGAGTGGAATTCAGACACTTTATCCTACACATCTTCATAACTACCTAAACAACAGAGTGATTATATCTGTTCCTCTACCAATATTTCTTTTGAGATACCCACCCGACAAACTACAGTTTCATCAACATTACATAGAGCGGCTGCTTCTGCATACTGAATGGGAAAGCCTATTATGACAAATATGGCTATTTTTCCTAACTGGATATGCCACAGGTATGGATCAATAAAGTACGCTGAGAAGCTGCTTCACTATCAAAACACAGTGAGGACGGGTTTTGCAAAGATCACTCATTATTTTTCATCTGCTAGAAATCAGATGATCTGAATCACTCAGGTTGGAAGGTATCACATGAGGCCATCTAGGCTGACCTACTACTTAAAGTAGGGTCAACACTGAGTTCAGACTGCTGATGGCTTTGTCAAGGCAGGTCTCGAAATTCTCTTGGATGGAGACTCCCCAGCCACCGTGGGAAGCTGTTCCAGTGCTATATTACCCTCCTGGTAGATTTTTTTTTCCTTATATTCAGATGGAACCCAGCAATTTCAATTTATGATCCCTGTCTCTTATCCTCCTTTCATGCAATTCAGTAAAGAGCCTGCCTCTGTTTCCTCGCTAAATTTCTCTTAGATACTGGCAGGTTGCTATTAGGGATCCCTACCCAAAGGTCTTTTTTCTCAAAGCTAGACATGTTCAGTTCCCTCACAAGTTATGCACTTCAGTTCCCAACCATCTTGGTGGCCTTCCGCTGGATTTGCTCAGATTAATCCACATCTTTCTTGACATAGGAGCCCAAAGCGGACACCTGATGTGATTTAACAAGTGTTAAGTCACCAACTCTGACCTATAGGTCATGCTGCTGCTAACACAGCCCAGTATGCTGTCAGCCTTTATCACTCCCAGGGCACACTATTGGCTCATGTTCTGCTTGCTGAACCAAAACCCCTCGTCCTTTTCAGCTCCACTGCTACCCTGGTAGTTAATCTTGCAATGGACCAAAATGTAGCTGCTTCCTGTCATATTAATAATGCATACCTGCTTATATGATACAAATGCATGTCTGTAACGGCCCATGTGATGAGAATTGGTCATATACACTCTCAGATGTTTAGGCCATCCATCAGTTATGAGGTGGCAAAAACTTCCACTTTGGTTCTGTGCTGGAGCCACATGCTATTATGTCATCAAACACTTGTCCATTTCATTACAAAAATACAAGTTTCTTGTACACAAGAAAGGGAAAGCGCACCCTGAGCAAAATGCTTAGATGCAACTAAGTTAATCCAAGTTCATTTATTTCATAATTCACTTTTCCTTTTATCAGTTCTCTTTTCTCCCCTTTAACATACTATAGTAATTCCAGAACAATATAAAAACAAAACACCTACGATATTTTTTGCATATCCCTACTTATCTGCAAGTGCAAATAAATGCTTTTAATTAGTGTAAATGTTTTAACTAGGACTAAAAACTGAAAATGAACCTAGACTCAGACGTAATTACTATAAAAGCACATCACCAGAAATTTGCAAAAATTGACAATTCCTAAAATTTCTATCTCTAAGGCCATAATCCTTCTCTCTCCTGTGAAATAACTTCACTGGCTTCAACTTGTGAGATAAAATTTTGATAGAAATCTTTTTGATAGAAAAATTATTTCTAGAGAAAGGCTTTTGGACAATATTCTCATGCTTAACTCCTAAAATATGATTTCTTATAAGTGAATACAGAACTCATTGAAACAGCTCCAAGTAAGCTAAGCCTTTCTTAATTTTAATTTGTTCCCAAATCCAGTTACACTCAGTTCCAAGGTGGCTTTCTGTCACACTGGCCAACTCTCTGTGCTGATAAAATGCTGATGTAATGTCACTACCAGCCGAGGTCAAGTCAAGTCAAGCACTTTAGAGGTGAATGTCCACATGTCCATAACCACTAGGCTGTGACAACTCTAGCACTACTCTTCCCTATTTCACTACTTAATTGAAATTTTCTAAGGGAAAGCTCAGAATATTTGAGGTACACAGCAGCATCCAAAAACTATTTCAAAAGAAAGGTCTTTTTTGACCAAGCCAAGTAAGAAAATTTCCACCTCACCTTCACCACTCCGTTTTCATGCATGGTGATACAGTTGCTGGGATCCTCTGAAAGCTGATATAAAGCCTGAGCTGTAGCTCTATGAACCAAAGGATCATTTGACTTCAAGTAACGTACTAAGGGAGCTACAGCCTTGCTCTCTCCAAAGGTAACTCTATTGCTTCCCCACATGCAACAGTGAGAAATGGCCTCTGCTAAGTGACGTCTTAATTTGTCATTGTTCTGAAAAAGGTAAAAACATAATAAATTAAAAACAATATAATACAATAAAAATTTCATAGGAAGTCAGTACTGTATTCTAAAACTTTTTTACATCCTCCTATTTTAATTGTAGTACAATTAAAAATTGGAGAGAACTGTGAGGCATGGAGCCCTTATTATTCTCTTTGTAAGAAGTGCAGTGAATTTTTATATTATTTTAAAGGTGCTTTTAGACTGACTGGAAATTAGGTAAGATTAGCATTAAAATTTAACATATAGTCCATCGCTGAGATTCTCTGTGCATTTCAGATTTATTGCTCTCTCAACCCTTTGTACTTTTTCCATACAGCAGCTGCATTTCTGAAAAGCAATATTCAGCAACAGTGATTACTAAAATGAAGCTCATCTTCCACAGCAATTTTAGTACTAGCCACAGAGTGCTTTCATGTCCAATATACATCTCATGGAGGAGGAATTCTGCATCTCTCCCTGATAGCTGCTGCAAAGTCTATCACTCATGTCACAACCTTTTAGTTGGGTATAATGCAGATTGATATAAGAAATTCAGATACTTAAGATAGTATGTTTAGTATGATACTTAATATCGTATGTTTACTTACTGTGTTTGCTAGGTTAGACAACAGAGGGACGACTCCGTGATCTGTTATGACAGCTAAATTTTCTTCATCTTTAGCTATATTTGTAATGGCTGCACATACACTTGCTAAAACTTCTTTATTCTTTGATTTTAGCAGATTGACTATCAGTTCCAAGCCACCAACAAAGGACCGAACCATCTCCCCAGCATCCTAAACAAGAGTCATAAGAAACATTATTTTAAAATATTCAATATATATTTTATGTGAATGTTAAAAAAAAGAGATTGGCACAACATAATTGTTCCAAACTGCAGTTAGTGTTCTGTCACCTTCACCAAGAAATATGGACAATTTGGAACTCAAAACTCTTGACTGACAGATAAGAGTTAGACTGTTTTAAATAGCACCATCTAAGCAGAAATTCAATGCCTAAATAAAGGTATCTAGTGCCATTTTAGATGACACAGGGTATTCTTTCTGACTGCAAGCTGTCACTTCCAAAGGTATGCAAGTTTATCTTATCTGCTGTACTTGCCAGGCATGTGCCTCATATACCCTCGGGCACCTTAAACACCAAATAGACACCCCTGTTTAGGCTCTCCCACTGTCTTCTGTTTCTCACATTAAGTCTGACAGCTAAGACAAAAGAGTGGCAATGTTCTTTTCTTATATCAATGCAAATGACTATTCAGCAATACTTGCAAGCTTATTCAAGAGGCAGTTACACAAGTCTTGACAGCAACTGAGAGAACCAAGGTACACTTCAGAGTATGATCAACATAAAATGTGGCTAGTGGATACAAACACAACTCTAGAAGAATGTCTAAGTATGCTTTTAGAAAATAAATAGAAAACTAAACATGGTATGTCCAGAATAAAACAAAGTTAATTTCAAACAAAGCATCATTATGACGTTTAAGTCCTTGCAGCAGAAATGTATCATAGAATCATTAAGGCTGGAAAAGATCATCTGGTCCAACCATCCCCTTGTCACCACTAAACCATGTCCCTAAGCACCACGTCCAACCTTTTCTTAAACACCCCCAGGGATGGTGACTCCACCACCTCCCTGGGCAACCCGTCCCAATGCCTGACTGCTCTTTCTGAGAGGAAATTTCTCCTGATTTCCAACCTAAAGCTCCCCTGGTGCAACTTGAGGCCATTCCCTCTAGTCCTATCACCAGTTACCTGTGACAAAAGGCCGACCCCCAGCTCCCCACACCTTCCTTTCAGGTAGTTGTAGAGAGCAATAAGGTCTCCCCTGAGCCTCCTCTTCTCCAGACTAAACAACCCCAGTTCCCTCAGCTGCTCCTAGTAGATGTTAAAAGTTTTTATGTTTGAAATTGACAAGACAAATTCACAGAAAAAAAAAAATAATTAACTGTTATTTAATTTAAAAGTATTCCCTCTGATTGGAAAAGTTTCTGGACCACGGATTTCTCAAAGGTGGGAGAGAGTTCTGGGGAGGGGAGCCACTGCTACAAGTTTGCCCCATTCTTCTACATTTCCTTACGCATGCCCCGTAGGCCAATATGAGAAACAGAATACTGGGTGAGTGAACCTCTGGTCTAGCACAGAATTGGCTATTCTCACACTTTTGTGTTTATTAGTCAACTCAAATTAGCAAGCACATGCTTACATGTTAATGTGTAAAACAGAAAACCGTCAGCTTTGGCACTGCAAGACTGAACTAACAGGTATGGAATTCATTTGGTTGCCTCAGGCAAATGGGAACTGGCAGTTATCTCATAAAGTGACATGCAGCATACAGTACTTCATGTACCCTTAAAAGCACACAGGATATAAATCTAAGTTTGTTTAAGCACAGTTTCTTAACTGATTAAATTACATAGTCACTGACCAATGCTGTACACCAAGATTCACTGTAGTCTGTTAAAAACTGAGATGTCTGAAAAGAAACATATTGCTATTTCTTTGGTAAGATGTTCCACCATGTAAGATTACATGACTTTAGTCAACCTCTTTTCAGCTTCCTCCTAGACAGAAACAATGCCAGAATAGAAAAACATCAACTTCTTCAGATGATTTTTTACATGTTTATTCAATCTGTGGGTAATTCCAAGCAGCATTCCAACCACCTAGAAAAGGTCCTTAGGATGCCTAGTTACACAAAACCTAAGAGACAAGATTGCAAAATGGAGCATCATTTCCAGAAACTTTATTGTAAGCATAATAATTAACAACGGAGTGGAATGAACTTCAAGTGCATAACCTGAAGATATCAAGCTTTATAACGTAATCTGGAGAAATCACTTTGTTATTTGACTGGGCCCTTCAGTTACTTTAGTTAAGTAGATCTTTATACTGAGCATAGATATATGTGTTTTATTAGCACTTCTTCATATATATTCATATATATGTTTATATATGTTCATAATCTATAATCTAGCCCAACATTTTTTGGTAGATTTTCAACCTTTCAGGTGTTGATATGGAAAGATGAACAGTTCTCATGAAGTTCATTGTCCAGTAAATATAGAAACCAGCAAATGACTACACTGTGACTAAAAAGGATTTCTATAGAGCAAAAGTTAAGCAAATTAACTGTTGATGAAGAAATACATAAAAGGCAGAAACACTGTGGGCAAAAACTTTAGGTATTTTTTGATGGTCATCTAATTTTTATGGAAAACTATTTACCAAAAGTATGCCACTAGTGCCCAAACCTTACTATTCGCAAAAGGGTTAGTAACCAGGACACTGTTTTTATGAACGACTAGAAAAGCCAGTATGGTAAACAAGATCAAAGAGCTTTTGCATTAAAAGGACAGGATTAGATACAATCCCATTAAAGGATCTGGTTCCTAAAAGGAAGCACTATTGGATTAAGAGTTTTAGAAACCTGCTAGAAGCAGGCTAAGAGAAAACAAAATAATCCTGAGCTTGAGGGTACAAGAATGAAATGATCACTATATGAAATTTGTTAGGAAAAGCAAGAACTGAAAGGCGGGAACTCTTAAACTGCGTATCTAGTTGAAGACAACTATCAGGATAAAACTGGAGAGCACTATCTTTGAGAACTGCATTGATAATGTTTAGACAGGGCCTATTAAAGCTTCAGAGGACATCCAATAAGCACACACTCAGGTGGCAGGTGTTTTGATTTAGGGGATGCATTAAATGATGCATTTAAGTGAAATACAGTAAATGTAAATCTGGTAAATCTGAAAATGTTCTGTTACTCAGGATAGAGACACTTGAAAGGTTCTGAATTCAGAACTGCCTGGGCCATATCCAGGCAGGACCTTTCCAATCACTTGGTCAGAAATATACCTGATTTAAGAACTAATCTTGGGCTCTGAGGTAAAACCCTTCTCGTTGATAACAATACCTAAGAACTCCTAGTCCTGAAATATGTAAATGATGATGTTTTCTTGAATCTCCAGTTTGCATTTGAGCAATGTGAAGTACTTGGTGCTGAGGAGCAGTGATGGCCAGAGCACTGTATCCCCGAAGAGCCCCTGGTGTCTACTTTGAGAGGGCTAGGAGGCAACAAATAGCATGGACTGTAAGAAGCTAAGTTAAGTAATGCCTTCTACAAATGAACCAATGGATCTTAGCATAGCTGTTCAATTATTTGGAAGTACAAAACCTTGTCTATGGAGAGCTAGAGAGCTCCTTGCTGTCAAAAAAGTCCTTCAAAAGCAAAGTCTTCCATTACAGGACTTCTTTGCATAGGGGAGGAGTACAAAAACAAGACAGTTTTCTCTAAATAACGATACTACTTGCAATCAGCCTGGCATGTAGTTGCAGAGTATTGCTGGCTCTTTTAAAGAATAGTGTCAAGACTATTGCTAAATTCAGGTAGATTAAGGCCTGAAAATGAAATCATGTAGGTAAGATGCTTGTGGGTGCAGCTGGCCAGATAATGCCAAGAAGCTACCTAAGAACCGACATTGATTGAAAAATCCTTTTTAGTGATGATCTAATTATTCTATCAACCTAGTGGATATAGCGACTCTTTTGGTCTACGTACACCTTTCTTTGGCAACAGCTGCCATTTTTTTTAAGTTGGAAGGAAGAAGAAAAGGAAAAACTTTTGTCACTTGCTGGGATGAGACCTTTTATTCATCCTCCTTTGTGAAATTCTGCATGACACTGGATTTTACCAGAGCTGATGGCCAAGATACAGAAATACAGGGCTGAATGACAATAATACATTTGAAATACAAGGCAAAAATAAGATAGTGAAGGCACGTGGATCCAAAAACTGATCCAACAGAATATTCTTTAAGAATGCTAACCTTATTGTTAGTTCTAAGAAAGACCTGCAATCATCTATCAGCACCAAGGACACGTTCTTCTGAAAAGAACAGTTAGGAACTCTGAAGGAGAAAATAGATCTGAGCAGATTCTTGGTGACATCTTGCTGTACAAAGGTGGCATTGGACAGCCTGCTGTCAAACTCTTATGACACAGAAAGAGAGCAAAAGTGACTGGCTAAGTGGTCAGAAGTAAATTTGTGGAAGAAATTTTAGCCTGTGCACGTCAGTGATGGTAAAAAATGCAGAGACGGAAGAAAGGGCTACAAGTGGAATTTCATTTATACGCTTTCCTCAACAGGTCAATAGGAGAATTTTGAATAAAATATAACAGACTCTCTCCTGAAACCCTTTTGGACTGAAAGGTCTTAGGACTTCATGAAAGTGCAAACATGGACAGTATGAACTTTCCTAGGGCTAAGGAGTGACCATAAGACCAAGAATGGTTTTGATTATATTTATTTCTTTTTCAGAGCTGATTTATTAGCAGAGTATGACTCCAATTGTATTGTGTTAGTTTTGCTGAGCAAATCCATCAAATTGCTCATGGACTTGGAAAATAAAATTTCCTACTTCTTTAGTTCTGGGTCTACATGCTAAACAGAACTCTTAGCTGTGATGTTTCCTTCACACAGAAAGCAAAAGCAGTGGGTAGCCCCATCAGGAATTTAATATTTTCCAACACAGGCAGGGAAATTCTGGAGACTGGCAGGGAAAGGTTAAAGCCATACAGTTTGAGGACCAAAACCAGAAGCCAAGGCATGTGGAGAAAGGTAATATCCAACAGCAAACTTTGGGTTGAAGTCCTAAAATTAACAGAACAAACAAAAAATACAGGTCCTAACAGAAATTAAAATGGGATCTAGATGTTTATGCAGACGGACAACATATGTTTGTGATTCAGAGAAGCAGCTGAGAGAAGCAGTGAAGGAAGGGCAGCACTCAGCCAATCCTGTTACCATGTGAGCTGCATGTAAAGGAGGTGGGCATGTTTCCCATGGATGCTCTAGGACAAAAGTTTATCATTGCTAGTGTATACTATGTATATATGTACTACGAATATACCACAATGTAAATACACCTACATTCAGTCACTTAAATAAAAACAATATTTCTTGATAGAATTTTCATGCCTTAGTTGAAATTTTAAAACTTGACTAATAGCTGGAGAAAATGGGTCACAGAGAAAAATTCTACAAATAAATTTCTTACTATATGTATCAAAGGGCTAAATGGCTAGATACAGAAGAAGAATGGATATTTTACATTTACTTAAATTTCTTGAAACTTACTCCAGAAGCGGTGTTTAAATATTGGCTCAACAAACAAGAAAGGTTTCTGTTCAACAAGTAAACTCTATAGTAAGTGTCTAAGATTTGTAGGGGGCTCAGCTATAAATGCAAATGATCCTGCTCTTCTGGATGGTTCAGATATCTGTGTATTATTCATGTTCTTTAAGAAGTTTCGTGAAGAAAGAAGATAATCTGTATCCCACCCTAATGAACCAACATGCAAATCTTACATTTTGCTACCTGTACATATCTTCTCTCCAGATGATTATAACTCTATTTGTTAAATTTCTCTTCTGACAAGCTTGCACTTTCCACATTTTGTAAAAATGTACGGTCATATTAAACTGACAGAATAATATATAAACAATTGAGCAGTAAGTAAAAGAAAGGAGTTTCAATAATCGTCTGTGAAACCAGCTAAACACAAGGACAGAACATTCTACCAGTGATGAAAAGCAGAGGGAAACTGCAGAAACCACATGTCAGGGAAGTTTCCCAAGTGTGATTGTGGGTGTAGTCTGGTGGTCTGTGCAAGACAAAGAGAAAAGCAAAAAAGCAAGAAATTTGAAGAACAATGAGCAGAAAGAAGAACTGAAATGAGAGCTTTAAAATCCATTATGTTACTTTTTCTTTCAAAGAATTTAAACAACAAATGCAATCTTTTTGATATCATTTAGCAAAACCACATATTTGCTTTGTACAGTAAATTTCTACTTCATTTACTGTTACTGAAGTGTGTATTTATTATATACAATTGTCATCATTTAAAGATATTTTCATATGAGGAAATTATATGAAGCTGTGCTTCTGATTGCAGAAGTCTGGATTCAATTCTTTTGAATCTTTGAGTATACTTATATTAATGATCAGATAGCTGTCCATACTGTAAAGTCTAAAGAAATTTCTGTGATTTTAGTTTCCAAATCAAAGAGTTCCCTCAGGCATTTCCATCTATATTTTTGTAATATAAGAGAAGAGAAATAATATATAACATGTCTTTGGAAATATTTTTTGTACTTTTTGTTTCAGGTAGAAAGAAAAGCTACCTTTAAATTTGACCTTATAAATCAATCAAAACACAACTTTTTTTGTGAGACTTAATGCAAAGGATTTGTTGTTTCCAGCTATTTGTGTGTGTTAAGCTTTCACATTTACTTGTAGTCCTTAAAACTCACTGCAAAAATGTAAATGGCATTGTTTCAAAGTCTGGGCTGTACAACTTGGTTACTACTGGATAATAACATGACTTTCATATTGAACTTGAAGTGGAAAGTGTTCCATTTCCAGCCCAAGACTACAGTTACACTTAGCCCTTATATACTGCAAACTCTGATCTATTAATACAGCCACTAAACTACATTTACTTTCATGTTACTTATGAAGCTAACCAACAAATTTAAAGTATTTTGAAAAGCTTCAAGGACATCTTAGGATATAGCTATACAAAAAAATAAACAAAAGGTAAGAAAAATTTATTTAAATTAATTTAGCTAATTTACCCCCACTTTACTTATTGTGACAGAACCTTACATGGTATTGTCCTAACAATACCACTCAGTTCAATTTAAATATGACTTTGTAAAAATGAAGTCCAAGATACAGCATTTATAGACAAAAATATTTATAAAATCAGTCTCGCTAATAAGCAATAAAATAGTTTTAGTTTAAACATCTAAGTGCATGTGTTAATGAAAGGTAAATGCGTCTGTTTAACAATAATATTTCCCAGGCTGAACAAAATAAGATCCCAAATCCAGAGACATTTAAAGAAGAAATAAAAATGTAAAAAGGCTTGGGGCAAGAGCAAGAGCATAGGAAATATCTTCATTTTAGATCATCACTGTTATAAGTTTTAATGTAATATTTAACCTAAGGTGACAGATACGGAAAAAAATATGGTCTGTTAAAGTACTTTTTAAATGGCTGAAGAAGATTGGAGGAGATGATAGGATTTTTCATGACTTCACATGACCACATCTTTCTTCTAACTACTGAGCAGCAAAGTTTTTATCCTCAAGAAGTATGACAAATATTATTTCAAAACTGTATTCAAAGGGAGGAGTTTGCAATTTCAAGCAGTAAAAATAATATCTGGCATACATGCTGAGGACAGCAAAGTTACCTGTAGCACTAATAAAGCTTCATCCTGTTACTCATAATCATATATTTCCATCTTGAAGAGCATAACTATCAAGAAAATTTAGTTAATTTTTCAGATATTTCTATACTGGCTACAAGAGCAGAAATACTGTGAGATAGACCAGCTTTACACAGTTGTTTTTATTTTTATTTTAATTGGGAGCAGAAAGCACTACAATATTTGCAGAAAAAGGTTTGGAAAAATCATTTGATCTTTGGAGTATTTATTCAAGAAGAACATTTGAGATTTTTGACTTCTCTTGTCATCATGTTATATGGTTGTTGGGTTTGTGTGTGTGTGTGGTTATTTCCATTATGTAAATAAAGTTCATCAGCCTTAAGTTGAGACATACAGTATTTGAACAGGCACTACTGAATTCTTTTGTAACTGGATTCCCTTCTTATTTCTTCCAAAGTGAATACTGGTTTCTTTATTTGAAAGATTTAAAGCTAAACACCGTATTACAAAAACACATTGTGTTTATCTTTAAAAATACTCCACTTGAAAGATAAAAGTTTCTCCACTAAAAACAAGTAGTATTTCACTCTTAGAACATCTTAAAAAGCTTAAGGTGTCAAACCTGATTTGTCAAATTGAAATGCTTTTGCCCAGAAAAGTGATGGTATGGCTGTGCAAATAAACTCTAATTAGCAAGAGTCATCTTTAAACTACCTTTTCTTCAATGAAGGAAGCAGTCCATTTCCATGCCCTATTGCCAACCAAATGACTTATCCTAATGCGCAAAACAATTAAAAATTCAAAATAAAGAAATGCAACAGATAAATTTATATATTACAGCTGGAAAAAACAGGATAAAAGTCAAACACAATGTGTAAGGATGTTCCTATTCATTTTTCAAATTAAACAACACAATGGTAATATTGATTTAAATTATTTTATATTTAAAAACTAATTTTATTCCTGTCTATAGAGCTGTGGAGGCTTCCACTGTAGCGGAACTGATGAAGAACCCCTTGCAAGATGAGCCTATTTTACTACATTTCACAACTCTTTCTCTGTACAGTGTGTTGGGAAAATGCAATCTGCTGGGAAAGTAATAGCAGACAATCAACACATATTTTCCTGTCCTCTTCACCTCACTGAAAGAGGTAATGCCAGAGCAGGCTTAGTGTTACATTAGTAGTTTTAGCATAGCTCCAGTGCTACTCCATAGGCTAGAAGAGCAGAATCCCTTACTCTATGCTCTTCAGGGCTAGGTTCATCACACAGCTAAATAGTTGGCATGTATATTTGCTATTGATAGCTTCAAGAAATAATGGCAAAGTCCATTAGTCAAGTGTACAGCCCAAGAAAGCATGCAATGAATGTCCTCTAGAAGTTGGTGGGGAAAACAAGTCTTCATAGTCACTCACGCAAATTTTGGAAGTCTTTTGTCTATTGTTTTCCTTACTTTCCAGCCTGGCAGACTACACCTACTCTTTCTCCACTTCTCCCCTTTACCCCTTACAACTCTCACTGAAGTTCAGTCTTGGATAAATGCCAAATCCTAATTTTTTCACAGAAGCAGTGAAACTACTAATATCAGAGTCCTTTGAGGCCACAGTGTAGAAAACGTCATGATTTGCTTTAGATTATTTTGAAAAGCTTTATAATAATGGAAGCATGAGAAACTGATGACACTGACTAATTGAAAAAACTAAACATTGTTTCCATTGGATTTGTGTTGAACTGAATCCAAGTAAGTGCTCAAAACATTGAAGCTGAATAAGTGTCTAAGTAAAATTCTTCATATAATTATTAACATATTTGTGAGATAGCTGGTACTAATGTTGTTTAATATTGTAGCATTGCAAGAAAGTAATACTGAAATGTTCTGAGGACAGTCCAGCTAAACAATCAATGCAGTGACAACACAAATAAATCGTTATAACAATTATAGTTTGTGTTGTTGCAACTCTGGAATGGTTCCATAAATTAGAGTGGTATTTGAGAAGGCAATCATATCATATTTTACCAATTACAATTACAGACCACTGAGAATCTGAACAAGCAGTATGAAATATAAAATATGTTATAGTTCAATCAAAAGCTTCTGGGGTAGATAAAATGATTGCTTGAAATTTTCTGGTTTGTATTATGCAGCAAATGAGACACAAAGATCTCCGTGCTATTTTCTTGCCTTAAAATCTATGGAAGTCCCATATGGTAAGCGAGAGGGTAAAGACAGAAAAAAGTGAGATGGACAAGAAGAAAAAACAAAGGAGAGATGAAAAAGAAAAAAATGGGAGGAAGATGAGGTTTAAGCTTTTTATAGATTTTTAAATCTAATTAGTAAGTCTAATTTAAAAGTACAGAAGCTACATGACAAGCTGTTGACTAGTATGTGTAGCTATTATAAACTAAGTTACAAGAAAAGCTGGTCAAATATTTTCCAGTGGAACAGTATTCCATCAGAAAATGCTAATGGAATGGAACCAAAACCTTCCATAAGAACACGACTTCTTGAAAAGTTTTGACAGAAACCAGGCATAAAGGCAGGCTAAATTACCAACGTGCCTCTTCATCTTTTCTCTTGTCAGCCAGATGGCTGGTGAGTAGCCTGCCAGGCTGCTTGGCTTCTGGTTTTCACAGAATCCCTGACTTCTTGCCGGATGGGCTGCCAAACAGCTGGAAAGCTAGGTCTCCAGGAGCTCCTAAGCTTTTTGGCTTAAGTTCTTCAAGCTCTCAGGCAGCTGCTTTGCACTTAGGATCTGAGGCTCCCCAGTTAGGGAGACATAGGTTATGCTCTCAGTTTCCTGTTGCTTCCCAGATTTCAGGTTGTGTTTTACAGGAGGAACTGGGCTCCTAAGGACCTCAGGGCAATTTATGGCAGTTCATTCTGGATCTAGGATTGCATGTCTGTAGGAGCCCAAACACTCCATGACAGTTGGTCCACTAAACTTCTAGGCAGCCTATGGCAACAGTCATTGGAGAAGTTGGCTGTTCGTGGCCCTGGCAAGTATGGCAACCAACTATGAACTCACCAAGCCAGGTTTGACTCTGTAGGCTTCCTAAATCTCCAAGGACCCTGCTATTCTGAAAGGTCTGAGGAATTTTTGGCTTGCCCCTTTTTGTCTTTCTTATAGTACCTCTTTTGAAGTTAGTTTGTAACAAAAGCCTAAATATTTGTAGTCTACATCCAGATATCAAGGATTAAAAAATGCATAAAAATGAGATCAAATATAGAGAAGTAGGTATGAATGATGTTAAAATACGATAATGTCTAGAGAAAACAAATAGGCAAATGGAAGGAGATCAGTAAAGAGCATTAAGTTTAAACTGCCAAGATTTCTGTATATAAATACAAGAAGTATAACAAGGAAAACAAAGAAACTGGAAAATGCTGTACATACTCAAGCAAGTTTTGACGTTACAGGCTTATCCAAAGAAAAGTACATAAACAAAAATATATTGGAACTATTTAAGAAAATTTTTTAAAATATAAACAAATGAACAACAGTTTGCATTATGGGGAACCGCTAACCTTCATACACTGGAGTTATTAATCAGTAAAATGTGTATAAAAAAAGTAACTTAAAACATTTAAAATGTTAAATATCAGAATAATTTCAAAGTTCAACTACCTTTCCTTGTTACTTTTAATACAGAAATGTCCATTCTAGTTTTATGCATATGGTTACATTAAAATTTCCACAACAAGCAAAATTTATATAGAAATCTTAAATAGCATGGTTCATCTGCAGCATATTTTCCACCCGCAGGTTAACTCCAGACTGCTGTCTCCAGTATAAGTCATTACCTTAGCATATAATACTTCTGCAAAAGTGAAGGCTACTTGACCATCACAAATGCTGATCTCTTAACCCTTCCCTCCTAAACCTGATTTAGTTTTGCTTTTGTATTTATTTGTGTGCGCGCACGTGTGTATGTGAACGTGGACATTCTCTTTCCCTTTATGTAGGAAATACACAATCGTCTTTAGATGGCTGATCATCCTTCATCACACCCATGAAATTCCATTGTAGGGCTGAAAAGGAAGAAAAGCATGTGTGTGTGTTGGGGGGGTTGGATTACACTTTATCAGAAAAGTGAAATGTCATTTTACAAGTACATTTTAAGAAAATAGGATAAAAAACTTTCCCTCTCTCTTCCCTCAAATCCCCAGTCTCAGACTGTTTACTTGAATAATTTTGAAAGACTTCATACACAGCTGACTTCCAGAAGTTCTTTAAGAAAGCCTTTACAATTGTAGTTATAACAAAGGTTAAAATTTAAACTTTGAAAGCTGAAAGCTGATATGCAAACACAGACAAAACAGAAGAAAGGATGAGGCCTTACATTATGTTTGCATCCAAAACTCTATTAAATACAAGGAAGGAAAATAACCTCTAAAATTTTGATATATTTTTTTAATTTTTATTTCAAAACATACTATTTATACGTTCCTCTGTGAGGAAAAAGTTGACAGTGTTCCTCTCATCACCATAATGCCTTTCAATGAATTTTATAATGGCCCAAATAACATCCTTGTGGAGTTTCTCTCAATTTTTCTGTTTGGGCTGATGTACATTGGGATAACACTATAAATACAGTTTTTCAAAGTAGCATCATAACCAAATATTGCTGTTCCAACATCAACAGAGTTGAGTAGACTTTTCTTAGCAATTTTTCATAATCATTTGTGGTTTTGGGGCAGTTTACTTACATCTTGTCATTACCAATGTGCCTGCAGTAGCAACTTTTCCTTTTGGAAATAACTAATTTATAAGAATATGTATCTAATAAGATAATTCATTAGAATAAGTGATGCGGCTCTTTTAGCTCTTACAGTTTAAATAAAGGTATACCTTAATTTATCAAAATTCATAAGGTATTTTTCTAAGACTCACAAGTAGCACCGATAGGTGCAGTGCAAATTTTCTCATGAGTTCTACCACCTAAAATTATGCCACTGCCAAACTACCTGTAAGATCTTCACTCTACAAGCCACTCTTAAGGCTAAAATTATTTAGAAATAATGCTGGCATAAAGAGGTCATGACTGATCTCAAAGCAATATTATGACTGTCAGAGTTATAACAGTTTATGTACTGTAATGTATAATTTATATCCTCTATTTTAAAAGTCTTAAATCTGTCACAGACCAAATAACACTGATCTAAATCATATTGATGTAATAAACACTTTCACTTAGCTATATCATACTGATGTAATCAACAATGTTGTCAGTCCAATTCTACAATACTATTCTATGGGCAGTACTCTGAAAAAGCTACCATAATATAACTGTTAATTACATATATAACTGTTAATTTATATAACCTAAGAATATAGGCACTTAGATTCTCCTTCCTTCTTTGCCATTAACTTCCTGCCTAACAGCAGGCAAATTAGACCCAAATGCTCAAAAACATCTTTGAGAATTCACCTGGGCATTTTGTGATTCATTACTTTCCAACTGTAAAACAGAAATGATGGGTTTTCTAATCTTAAACAGATTATGGTAGGAGTGAGTGCATGAGAGATGTCCATGTACTCACATACTATGGCAATAAGAGCCATATCAGTATGATAGATTAGCTTCAATGATTTTATAAGTATCATAGCAAATAATGTTTAAGTTGTATATACACAAAATGTCTGTGCAGGAAAATGGATGCTGTATTAAATTTTATAAAATTTGTTTCGGATACTGTTAACAAGTTCTTTTTCATCTGTGAAGCTCCACGCTACAGAAGACAACCACTACAGCTTCCTCAAAACAAAACAAAACAAATCCAGACTTCAAGCTCAAAGCTATTGGAAACATGCTTTGCAGTGTCAAGTACAGGCTTGGAAAATCCAGAGTGCACATAACTCATTTAAAGTCATATACTTATTCCTGCTTTTGAGTCAAGCACTGCATAAACCAAATTGTGCTTCTTGGAAGATCATGTAAATTGTTGAGTATTACTAACTGTGAATAAAAAATCAAATTTTTGTTTACATAGAAATTGTTACTGCATCTCCACAGTTTGGCTATAATTGCTGCTTTATACATATTTCTTTCCATTCAGTGTCAGAGGAAAGGGTATTATTGGTAGGTTTGTTTCAGTGTGCCACTCTGCCTCAGTCTCACACAAAAGACTCTTTGTGGGGTCATAGATTAGCATTTGGGCAGGCAGCCAAGAGAGATGAAAGGAGAGTGGCTACACTAAGGATGTACATAGCTTACACTCATCAAATACCCCGGGGGAGGGAAACAGAGAAAAAAAATATCTATGTAGTCTGTAATTTCAGTAGCTGTCCTCTATCCCTTTAGTTTCTGAAAACGTGTTTTTAGTCAAAGCTCTAGCAATGCAGAGCTCCACTCTGGCAGTACAGGTCATGGAGTCCTATGCATAATGAGTACTAAGATAAAGTAATATTTTAACATTTAGTTATAGAAATATTGTTCAAGAGAGAGGCAGGTATAGTCAGATCTTGACAGAAGAGACATGTATGCACCCTATCATCAGGTAATATAAAACTTTCATACTAGATTCTACGTTTTTTTAATTAAAAAAAAAAGATGGAAAGATAATTCAGAATAACCAGGATGTTTGAAAAATGACAAACAAGCTGTCTTCGTAGAAATCATTGTGAAGAAATAGAAAATGCTTAAGTTTTAAAAATCAGGAGCAAATGTTCTTGAAATACCTTCATCCACGTATCTATACATACATCTATCTATATAAATAAATAGCAACCACGGTGTTCTCAATTCCAAACAGGAAACTCTGCCTGCAAATGATCCTAAGGATATCTACCTCTTTAAGGAAATTTCCATTCTTTACATGGTCAGGTTTCAAACTGTAGAAGGATATGTATTTTTAGTATAGCAGAGAAAAGATACAAAAGTTGCATTGAATATGGAGATAAATTAGAAATGGAAGATATTACTGTAAAAAGATTGAGGATAAAAGTCTACTTAGTATTCTAGGAAACATTTAATGAGAAACAAAACCTTCCACATTTATTTTACCACAGGTCAGTGGTAAGAAATCATTGAAGATGAGTTACAGAATATACACACCATTTTATCTCTACGTTGGAACTGACACAAAATACATGAATAGTTCAGTCTTCTGTGCAAACTGACCTGCACAACAACCACTATTCACAACTGGCACTTTTTGTTGGCAGTCTCAGCAGAAAATCTATGGATTACATTGGCACCGAGACTGAAATACGCTCTGAAACCAAAAGACAGTCTCTTGAGAATGCAGTTGAAGTACCTCATAGTGGTGAACAACTACAACTACCTGTGCTATTCATAGCCCATGAGTAAAAGCTTTCTGTTTCCAGCATTGTCAGATTGGCTTTTTCAGCATACTCTGTTTGGGAACAGGAAGCTTGGATCCTGACAAGTTATTAAAATAATTCCAAACATGTTAAGGGCTCTAAAGGCAAAACAGAATGCCTCCATCTAACACAAAATGAGTGCTAGATGGAGGGCTACTACTCTATTTTTAGCAAATGAATACATCAATTATTTAAAGCAGTTAAAGGAATGAAATACATTGTAAGTGGTAAACAGCAAAGTATTGCTGCAAATCATCCAAATACAAAAACAGTATGTGAATATATATGTCACAATGCTATTAAATACTTTCTCACCTTAGCATTTTCAATGCATGGACAAATAGCCCAAGCTGCACTTGCTTGAACATCTGGATTAGGATTCTTCAACAATGACCATAACAAACGAACTCCATCTAAACGGTCAATTATCCTATCAAGGAAATCGATCAGAAAAAAGAGATAATTAATTATGTAGTATACAGTGAGGTATGATGAGTTTTACATTATATCAGTTTGAGAAACTACTTTAAGAAATATTGGTATGCTTTTCTTTAGCATGCTGTTTTGCTTTACGTAAGTGCTTGTGTGCTGTTGTCAGCTGACTGCCATCAACATACACAGTAAACATTGCTTGCTATTGTAGATGGGTGTGAACAAATTATGTAAAGACAGAATATGTTTTTCAACTAAATCTTACGAGTGTTGTTTACCTTTTTATCAGTACTGTGATTTAAAATGCTTAAAGAAGATAAAGTGAACTGCATTATAACCAGAACTCATGTAAAAGTAGAAGTAAGCATGTGACTTTTTAACGATCTGCATGTAAACTAAAATCTGAATTCAAGCATACTAGCTTCTTTCATATAGTAACAAATACTTTCCAAAACAAATATTTATGCCCAAAACTATGTACTTAACTTTTTATTCAGTCTATGCTTAACGTATTTACCTTACTGTACAACATATTTTAAGGTACTATGTTTCTAATCTAGCATTAGAAATTAAAATGGTCACACCACACTGCACCCTTTGTTGGTCATGAATAACGTGTAACTTGTTTCCCATGTGCTCCTTACCAACAAGACTAACATTGAATATTATGTTATAATTACTTAAACACACTGTAATCAAAGTATCTTCATGACTAGCTGAAAAATGAATTATCATCAGAATCATCTCTACACCATCTGTGTTATGTTTACATATCAATCAGGCCTGGGGATCATAACGTCACATTAGGGTACAGTGAATACCTTAAATAGAAAGGAAGGTCAAACAAAACTTAACAGCTTTTACAAACATTCCTATTTTTCAAAAAGATATATTTAACCCAAAGCAGATGAGCAGAAGATAAAGGAAAGCAAGTATACTTTTCTAACCTCACAAGGAAAAAATTCTGTTGTATACATGCAAGTCTACATCTTTAATTGTAAATACAAGATAAGAGAAATAAAATACAGGTTACATCTTATTTGTGTTCACTGTAAATACATTTGCCAGGAAATTTTTAAACTTATTATAAAATCATTTCTGTATGCAATTCTACCATCACGTAAAGGAGGAAAATAGTTAAGGGCATGGGCTCTGTCTAAAATAACCACAGACTTTAATCACAATGCTTTTATGCAAACAGCTTAAACAACTGTGTTTTCAAAACAATAACTTTCTGCACAAAAGGTTGATTAAGCTGAGAAACCATAAGTTGTTTTTTTAATATCTGTTCATTTAATACAGCTTATTTTACTTACTCATTTCCAAATCAACTGCAAGAATATCGTCATTCAAAGGAAAAAATCAGAAATCATAACACAACAAATTAGAACAGCATGATCATAAACTACACAATTACATATACATGTCCACATAATAAGGATGACTTCACTAAAAATGTCAAACAAGCTTTTAAATCTCTCCAAATCCCCAACACTTTCAAGCAATTTTAATAATATTTCCTGTCATTTCAGAAAGCACATAGAATTTTTTCATATATTGGACTTAATTAAAAAAAGATCCATGAGTGTTTCTTCTAGTCAAGCAGAGTACTGATCACTTACCAACATGAGATACTTCCTCCCAAGAGGGGCTAAATATAAATGACCCAACTCCAACCAGTATATAAAAGTCAAGCTATAAAAGTCAAACACTGAGTTCAGATTTTTCTGCCATGTTTAAGAAAACAACCTCTAGGCTGATTTATCTTTCCTTTTTTTTTTTTTTTTTCCCAAAGTCATCTTTCTGATTTAAAATTCACTTTCTTCTCAGTTTTCTTGTCTTCTCTTAAGCTTTTCAAGGCAAACTATCCTCACTCTACGGTTCCTTTTCTAAAGAAAATTTTTGCCTTTTGGTTGAACACCAGAAACATGAGTTGTCTTAGACCCAACAGAATAGCTCAGAATATCTGAAAGTGTAATCCTCAGTCCATTCAATGTGTATAAAACAAAGAATGGTATGGAATAAACAAACAAATCTCCAAATTACATTCTTCATCACCGATCACTGGTTTCACTCATTCATACTAGATTAACTCAAATGAAAGGAATTCTATGCAGAAGAACGATACTCTCAAATTTTCGTACTGGAAGAGTTATGGTTGTGTCACCATACAAGCACAAACCCTTTTATTTTCATCTTACTAAGAATAGATATTTGCTAATTAAAGAAAGCACTGCTAAACAAGTGACTAAATCCCTTCTCAATTCCATTTTTTTTTATCTTTCCGTGGTTTCAGTGTAGCAGATGAAGAAATTGGATGTTAAACTAGCATATCTGCTATAAAAAGCAATGGGAACGCTAAAATAAATGGCCCTGAAAAATGTTTCCTCTATAAAAGTGCTTGAATGTTAGTTTCTTTTCTCTATGAAAATTCCTTTTTAAAGTGGGCAAAAATATACGTTCAAATTTCTTTACAAATAAACAAAGACAGACATGGGAAAACAGACTTGTAATCTCGAAAATTTCAGCTCTGATGGCATCACTCTAACCAATATTCAGATTTGTTTGTATAAAGCTTTTGTATGTAATTTTCATCCCCAAATTGATTATAACATCAGCAGCAGGACACTGTAATATAGCTACTTATCACAATAAATACAAACAAACTGTAAAAATTCCTTTGTTTGGCTTTCAGTTCTGCATTCACTCATATCTAGTACATTAGTTGCCCTGTGGTTACAGTCACTTAGATGATGTGTTTTTTAATAATTTGTTGATGTAACAAAGACAAAGCTAAGCTATAGTTAAACTGGTATTAATCATGGGACTGTTAAAGGAGAGGTCTTTTAATAGAGAGGCAGAACATTTTGAAAGCTGAAGGGAATCTCATAAAAGCTGAAATAATGTGATGTTTAGATGATATAAAAAATCTTACTATTTAATATTTTAAAGTTTAAATATTTAACTGGTTTATATAACAGCTGTATTGTATGTACTTAAATAATCTAATGTATAGAACACTATTAATAGTATAAATTTTAACAGGCATGAAACACACGCAAAGTAGGAATATTAATTCTATTATAGGTAATTGCTGTCTGTTGCTTCGCTATAAGTACAGTGGTATTTGCTATTTGACCAGTGTAGGTAATTTAACAACATAGTTTTTATGAATGACTTTCATTAACTGTTTATAGATGACAGTTGCTTAATAGAGGCTTTTTGCATTGCTTCATTTATGAAACTTGATGTCACTGCATCACTGAACATCATGATATGTCTGCAAAAATCATGTCACAATTCTAGGAATTTACATTGTTTTCTAAAATATATCTGAAACTAGCAAAACTGTTAATCTGAAATAGTACTTCTCTTTATAATTCAGATTTAATATTGCACCTTTCCAGTAGAAACTTCAAAATGAATTGCTTAAACACCACATGCACAGAGCTTAGGCATCTGTTTGTCATATCTATCATCTTTTTCTGTTACAGTATTATTTGCCAGAACTTTTGAGAAGTCTAGTTTTATTGTCTGCCAATTTAGACCACTAATACAGATATAAATAAACAAAGTTAAACTGACTCTGTATTGTGCTTACTGGTAAGATTACAGGGTTTAATTCTGGCAGAATGTAATCTTGTGTTTTCTGAAACCACAACTTAGTATGTTTCTTAAAACTTTCACTATTTGCTAGAGTCCTTTAATAAATAGAATTATATACCAATGTCTTCAACTCCATCTGTCTGGCTAAAATATTTGTACATTTTAATTTATAATATTCTAAAACCTCAGTTTTGAATGTTAGAGTTGAAGTCTATGGGTTTTCAAATGAAAAGTGCAAATGAAAGTCTAATGTCGGTTAAAGAATGAGCATTAGTACTCTGGTTTTGGTAATATAAAAAGAATAACTGTGAAAGTTCTTTAAAATGACAAACATCCATAAAAGATATGCAGAGGCATCTCTGTCAATGCTGTGCAGCAGACTGAGTGTGAAAAACAGGTTCAGCTTATTTTTGCTGTGGGAGAAGTGGGTTGCCATTCTTTATACAGAAGATGTGGATTCACCTATGCCAATCTACTACTCTTCTTCCTTTGTCCATGCATGCTTCTTCCATGGAACAGATGATAAAAATACAGTATTTCCCTCAGTAGTTAACTCCACTGTTTCAATGGAACGCGCTCTGTTTTTTATAATCCAGAATCACATTTTATTTCTTACATGAACCCCATCCTCTTCATTACATACCCTTGAATCACTCATAGAAACTTCATGAGCTCCACCCTCTCAGTGTGTGTGGTTTCCACATGCCTACTGCTGCAAGTATAAGAACAGTCAAAAGAGAAAACTGTTCAACTGAAAGGCTCTAAGGCTAACTTCACTAAGCACATGCACCTAATGGAATGTGACAATATATTTGAAAATTCTCAATCCTTACTGAGAGTTAGATACTGACTTGAAATTTTCCTGCTTTGCTCTGGGTTTCTAGTAAATATCAAGGTCAATGACAGTAGGATCCGTAAGAATCATCATACTTTTAGGCACTTCTGTAGTGCTAAATTAAAACAGAATCTCTTTAAACACTGCTTGTCCAAACCAGATGACAAAGAAAACAAGCCTAAGACCTAACAGCCAAATTGACAAGAGAAAAGCTAATAGAAAAGAACTGATCTCCTAGAACTCATTGAGACATCCCATGAAAAAAAAACTATTACAAAATAAGGAATGTAATAATAATTCATGCAGCTGAACCAAGAAGACCAGAAACAGCTAAGTATCAAACTCCAATAGAAAGTCATCATGTGTATATACTTAGAGTCTACAAAGTGGCTTTGTTTCTTTCCAGAACATCTTGGAAGATCTCTACATTCTTGTTAAGATGAGCAATAGATTGCAAAGAGCTGAAAGCATTATAAGAGCTCAAACAGAGTTTCTCATGTATTTCAAGACAGCTATTCTTAGCACAACAAAGCAACTCATGAAACAACAACAACAAAAAAGTGTAAGGTATAAAAGGGAATGAGATGGTGGAGCTGTGCATCCTCTTTTCAAATTAAAGCTTTTAGTACTGTGGGAAGACAAATGTTTCCAGGTACTTTGCTACCACATGGGTCTTTCAGATGTCTCTTAATACTTTGGTAAGATTAAACAGGAATAAATAAGGTAATAATGGGAATAGTAGGATGGCTAGCACCTGAACTTTTTAATCATATAATCATAGAATGATAGAATATACAAGTTGGAAGGGACTCACAAGGATCATTGAGTCCAACTCCTGGGTCCCCAAAGGACCACCCAAAAATCAGACCATGTGTTTGAGAACATTGTCCAAATGCTTCTTGAACTCTGTCAGACTCAGTGCTGTGGCCACTGGCCTGGGGAGTCTGTCCCAGTGCCCGACCACCCTCTGGGTGCAGAACCTTTCCCTCACACCCAGCCTGACCCTCCCCTGTCCCAGCTCCATGCCGTCCCCTCGGGTCCTGTCGCTGTCCCCAGAGAGCAGAGCTCAGCGCCTGCCCCTCCGCTCCCCTCGTGAGGGAGCTGCAGGCCGCCATGAGGCCTCCCCTCAGCCTGCTCTGCTCTGGGCTGAACAATCCAAGTGACTTCAGCTGCTTCTGTGTCTTCCCCTCCAGACTCATCACCATCTTTGTTGCCCTCCTTCAGAGACACTAGCAGTTTTATATCTTTCTTATACTGTGGTGTCCAAAACTGCACACAGTGCTCAAAGTGAGGCTGCACCAGAGCAGAGTGGGACAATCCTTTCCCTCACCCATCTAGCAATGCCATGCCTGATGCACCCCAGGGCATGGCTGGCCCTCCTGGTTGCCAGGGCGCACTGCTGGCTCATGTTCAGCTTGTTGTCGATTAAAACCCCCAGATCCCTCTCTGCACGGCTGCTCTCCAGAATTTTAGTGCCATGTAACAGGAATAACTTGCACTGTTGGAGTTGACTGGAAAGAGATAAATTCACCTGTGTTTTTTTAAGATGAGGACATGAGGACTGGAAAAGGATTTACCTGACATATATCATAAAGCTGTAGCAGTATTTTTTTAAAGTAGATACTTGTAGATATTACTACAAGTGGAATATTAAAATAAATTACCTTTATTTATCATCCATTATCCCCTTCTAGGGTATCACAGAAACACAACCCACCAAATGCTCAGAACTTGAGCACCCTTACCATGCAGTGTTCAAATTCTGGAGCTTTCATATCACTAATTTATTAATTGAGCAGCAACATATCAATGTTTTCTAACATTTAAAAATAAAAAAATCTCAGAAACAAAAGTCTGTCCCAAATTCTGCAATTAGAACAACGTGATACTACAGATCATGTATCCTTCGTGTGTTTGGTGACCCACTCTTCTCAAGAAGGAGAAGAGTGGTTTGTATGAGGAGTTACAGTCTAAGCTCCTGCTATACTGGTCTAAGGAGGAGGAGACAGAAAAGGAATGGTCAACCCATGTTTTGGGGTGGGGGAACAGGGGAATCTAATATCTTAACCCTGCAAGAGGCAGAGCACTCAACCAAACAAATCATTTAAATGTGTGAGTAATTGTACTGATATTGATGTTTAAACTAAGTATTGTTTAAACACTTTTACAGATCAGGATCAAACTCACCTGCACCTGGCTGAATCCTGCCTCTGGAAAAGATTGCATTATCTCTCCTAGTGCTATGAGTCTGAACTTGCACTAGCACAATACTTCAGGTAAATGTCACAGTAATGAAAGTAATTTCTCTGTAAGTGTTTTTGTTGTTGTTGTTGTTGTAGTAAAAAGTATATTTTGCTCCCGGAATAAATTCCTTGCTAATGTTTTAAAATATTTTTAAAATATTAATAAATAAAAAGAAATCAAATGTTGAGAACCTTTGATAGCGATTTTTTTCATATGAACTGAATTCAACATTTCAATCCTTCACCCACTCTTGGCAAAATCTTTCAAGTTTCCTCCTAAACAACCTGCACTCTCTCCTTAAAAACAAGATGGACTTTGTTTTATCACAATTTTAGCAGCAACTTGTGTTATTTTTGGTGCTTATGCTGACCACATTCCAGTGTGAAGATATCCATACTGGATATTACACGTGGTAGTCCTGAGTACTGGCATATGTCTGAGGTTTTATAATACCAATTTATATTTATTAGCTTTGAAATTTCTTGGTTGATTTACAGAGTTAATCTTGTTAATACATTACAGCAAAGGTAGACATTTAGCATTCTTCATTTGAGATACACAGTGAAGATGATTTCATCTATGTGTACTTTTCTGCTACATGGCTAACTGTTCACACAACCCATGTTTACAGTTGTGTACCATCTAGCCTTTTGCCACTGGGTGACAGCCAAAGCATGAAAACAAAAGCCCTATTCAGGAAAAGAATTCCCTGCACTGCTATATGAATATCAAGTGAATTATGCAAATCAGAACAGGAGGAGCTTACTAAAACTCTTTTTCTGATCTTCCATATGTATAAGGAGGGAAATATGCTGAGAATCTTGAGGTAAATATCCCTGTAAGGGAACAGGAAGCACAGTAAATGCCCACCTCAACTTTTAACTGGAACACTTAATCATAAAGCTCAAGGATCTTTGCAAGCTGTACAAATCTACATCACAAAACCAAAGAGAGCAGCAACTTTCTTAGTAAAAAGGCAGTCTTTTCTTTGGTCTTGCAAAGGAGTAAGAGGAAAGAAAAGGGTGCAAAAAAGTCTGAATTGATAAAAAGGAATGATGAAGAGGGACAGAACAGATAAAATACAAATAACACTCCATTTCAAAAACTTTCAAATTATTTTTCATGACAGTAGATGCACACATTTCTTTTAGAATTGCTTTCTCTAATTTAAGAAATTATTTATGATTTAAGAACAGATGTAAAAGGAAGAGAAGCATAAGCGGGTACCCACCATACAGCACTTGTAAATAGGTGCTTTGTAACTTTGAAATTGAATTTTAATAAAAATCATTTCACTACAGTTCTATCTGATTTACCCCCAAACACAAAAGCTTTATGTTCTACACATTTTCTCAAGGAAAAAATTGTGTTCCTATTTAGCACATTTTACAGTAGGAAATAACTAATCCACACCGTAAAATATCCTTTTAAGTCAGATTATAACTGACAAAACTAAAACCTTCTAAAGTGTTTAACCTGAAATTGAGTCTACTACTAAAGCTGATGAACTGATAGAAGTATAGTAGACAGCCCTCAAACCCCCAAGTTAAAGTACCACAAAAACTGGAAATACCTTTTCAAATATCCCTATTACACGAACTAACTATTCTGTGATCTCAACGGCATAAAACACAGTTTGAACACAGGGAAAAACTATTTTACAGTTAGAAAGTTTAAATACTGGAACAGGTTGCCCAGAGAGGCTGCTGAGTCTCCATCCATGGAGACATTCATAACCTGACTGGATGTCGTTCTGGGTGACCTGCTTTAGCTGACCCTGCCTGAGCAGGGGGGTTGGACTAGATAACCTGAATAGGTCCCTTCCAACCTCAATGGTTCTATGATTCCATATTATCTGATTGCAGAGAGACATATTTTTAATATTTTGTAACAAATCTTAACTATCACTGCATAAGAACCTGGAATATTCTCCCCAAAATATTAACAATATTTCTGCCAGAATTACTCAAAGTATATATATTTTGCGACGTTTAAAATGCTGTCAATATGAATGGCTTACATCATATTTTCAGGTTCTGTTGCACACGCTCCCACTGCTTTTGTTACATTCACAAGCAGTGCCTGATTGGTTCCAGTAAGTAACTTCACTAGGGGTGGTATTCCGCCACATTGACGGATAATAGCTCGATTTATTGGTTCTTGGCAACATTCTCCCAGTGCTCCAACGATATTTATAAGGACTTCTTCAGGTTGATCAGTGAGCAGTCCTACCAAAGCTTCTACGACTTTATAATCGTGAAATCTAAATGAGAGCAATAAAAACAAAGTTGTTATTATCAGTATGTTACTACTGTAAGGTAATCCTTAATTTCTGTAATTAAATTATCTTGATGAACAAATCACAATATAGGTAAGCCATTCCAATCAGTTCTTGTAAGTGCGACATATAGCATCATTTCTTACTTTACCTTTTAAAATATATTTCTCTATTTTACTGTTCTAGAAATCCAAAGAGTAGTTTGAGGAGTGTTGAAAATTTAACATGTGGATGAAACATCTTTAACTAGCTGTAAACATGCTAGAAGACTAGCCAGTACAGTAGCATCCTAACTTCCATTTCTTTTTTCTGCCATGTTAACAATAGCTAGAGCAGGAGTATATCTGACCCTCTTCCACCTCTCTGGAGCCAAAGGATCACCCTTATGTTTCAAACCCTTTAGTGGTTTGTCTTCATCAGTTTTATAGCTAGTTCAGGCCTAATGTGTGCATTTTCTTAATGTAAGACTAGAACTATGCTAGATTTCATTTTGGAATTAATAAAATTAAGAAAATAGTTGACAGAAATTTGAGTTGACTTTTACATTAAAACTTCCCTCATTCTTCATAGCACTTTTGGTACTGATGATCAAAAACATGTTTGTAAAAATCCTGGAGTTTTCTTGTCCAGGCTCCATCCTACAAACAGATGCATGCTAAACCTCAGAATTTAATCTTCTGGAACAGTACTTTAGTTCTCAGCACTGGGGTCACCCCATTTCTAAGTTTGTTTTGTTCAGAACTTAGAGGATTCTTAACGTTCAACAAATATCCTATTTTCCATTCACACCTTTTCTATGATACACCTTGACAATTCCACTTTGTGTATCAAGCTAGATCTAGTCTGTATATCACCTATTAATTATGCTTTGATATATATTTTTGTGTAAATATACACAGTTCCTCTCCTAAAAAGATAAATTATCGGAGAGAACTGAGTTCTCACTTGTGCCCCTCTTGTCCCCTAGCTTCTGCAAATGTCTACTTGAACTACAACTACTCCTTATTTTCCAGGAATCAGCTGTACACGTGACTTTTCTTTCATACAAAAAAAATAGTATTTTTGAGATTCTAATGGCAGATCTAGAACTCTGTTTCAATAAAAAAATTAATCTTTCCAAGATGGCTTATCGGTGTAACAATTAATGTTATACCAAGAAATTAGAAACTTTATTTTTTTCTTATTTGCTTGGATCTGATACACATTTGCTTAAAGAGAAAGTCTTTCTTTGTTCAATGTAATTTGGAAGTGTCCCTATATTTTTTTTTTTTTAAAGAGGAAATAACAACAACATGAAAACGGAGCAACAAACCAAGTGAACAATTTCAAAAAGAAAAATACTGATTTTCTCTGACTATTTTATCAGTGTTGCAGACGAACTGCTTCATGGATGGAATAATATCAGCTGGCTCTGTGATGGGTAGGCTACAGTCTGACAGAGTTGTTGGCTCAGGCCATCTTGTGTCCAGAAGCAGTATGGCTGCTTGCATACAAGCTGGAATCTGAGTTAGTCAGGCATAGGCACTTGTACCAGCTCACTGCTGAGTCAGCACAGCATCTCAGCAATATACTTCAGGTACAGGAAGTACTGCAGAGTAGTCTGAAGATAATTAAGTCGCTCTGCAGGAACCAGCAGGGTTTGTTAGTTCTAGCCTCATGCCAGACTTAAAGTCATCCCCCCAGATCTACTTATGTGATTTCATATTATCCTTCCTCCCTGTTATGTTGTGTCCTCCCATCCTGACTTTTGATTGGGTTTATTGCTTCAGACTCAGCAGTGCGTAATACATGAATTCAGCTCAAGTCTGGAGCTGTGCCTGGCTAGTAACCTTCATGGGGCTTCAAGCCCTTGCCAAAGATACGCGAGTAGCCCAGCAAAAATCTGTTTGCATTTGCAGAGAATTATTGGCTACAACTACACTAATAAATAAAACAGGCGATGGCTCATTCTGGAGCCCTGAGGACAAGAAGCACAACATAGCATCCATATGGCTAAAATCTCTTATCCTCACAATTCAGGGTGGCCTCACCCATTCTGCCTAATGGAAACAATCTGTTGCCTGTGCTGTTCCCAAGGGGTGTCTGGGCATTGTCTGGAAGAGCTCTTGCTGGCACAGGCCAAACTGTGTAAGAGATTGTGCTAGCAGTTAAACAGCACGGATAATCATAACATAGTGACTGAACCCGAGATTAGGTCCTATTTAGTTTACTACTATAGACAGAACCGCTCAGTTCATCTCATCACTGATCTGGAACCAGGATGCCTCTGTGCAGACACCCAAAGCTCACAGAAAAGGAGGATATACCTTTCTGAAAAGCCAGGTAACTGTGAAATGAGGAATGCAAAAAGAAGTAGGACAGAAGTACAGTATGTAAAGACCATGGCTCTGTATAAGAATGGTTTGGGAACTCATTTAGGACAGTTAAAAACCACACTGTAAACCGAGATTACTGGAATTCTTTCTGATTTTGACCCAGATGTTATCTATTATATCTGCTTGTCCAGCAGAGTACACTAAAATTAGGGCTGCAGGAAGAGGTTACCTTTTACTGATTCTCCTCCCAGTCTGTGAATCTCATTTCTCTATACAGAGCAGCATAACTTCAGCAGGAAGCCTAGCACGTACTCCAGTAGAGCAGGCATTTTTTGAGGTAAGGTGCACGAATCAGATGTATTAATTTGAGAGAGGCCAAGTATTCTCAGTCATTAAGCTATTCCATAAAAGACAGGGTGATAATTCCTGCTGTCACATTCTTAGATAATCACTCTGGACCTTGATACTGAGAAGATGTAAGTACCTATGGTAGGACTCACTACAGTTAAATTCAGTCCTTTAGAAGTTGGGTGTCCAGACCAAGCTACTTTTCTGAGTGCCTTTTGTAATCAAGGAGAGAGGCATCTAGGCTAATTATCCTAGCATCCAGTATATTTCTAAAGCAAGTGGACCTAATGGATATTAGATACCTACCTACCTCAGAGTGAGATAATGTTCACTCTCTCTCTCAACCTAAAATGTTAAAGCTAATTGTGCTGACTACACTCTACCATGTATCCATGATTGCAGTTTGCAAGCGAGAGAAGAGTGGGGATATCAGATACACATACATGGAAAAATATTTTCTATGTGTTAGTACACCTCCTGGCTTAGTCTTCTGTATCTTAACTATTGTTCAGAGGCACCAATTCTCTCCGTTAACTGTTAAGATTCCAGGAACTTAACACTGTTTCCAATGCACCCTGATAAGGTCACCAGCTGTTTTTGGTACAATAAAACCTAAGTTGAAAGTCCAACTAATCATAAAACATGGTTTTGCAGAATAATGACATAATATTTTGAAAACAATAGAGGCCCATAAAATCAAAACATGATAATGTAATAAATATTTGTAAAACTAAATTGTTACTTTGACACATTCTCTCCACTGATTGCACATTTCCAGATTGCTCCTGTCACAGCTGCTAAAAGTTGTTTATTTTCAGAGTTACCAAGCAGAACAGATAGTGGTTGTAGACCTCCATGCAGTCTAACCAGGTCACGCGTTTCTTTATCTTCTGCACACTATACAAAAAATTAAATACACATATTATGCAAAATGTGTAAAGCAATGTCTTCAAAAGTTATGTGCATTATATTTTAACAAGTCAAATCTAACACAGATGAAAACGCAAATATTTTATTAAAGTGCCTGACTATGCTAACATTTCACTAAGGGAGTTTAGGCAGTAAACAGCTACCGTAGCAGTGTTTATGCTGTCACATTGTCCACTTTGTGGGCAAATAAACATAAAAACATGCATCTTCTTGCACAATAAGCCCTGCCTCTCTCCACTGGTTAACTGGAATTTAGGGCTTGCACACAAGAGGAGTAAGAAAAGGATTGCAATATCAAAATGCAGCTAAAACATCCTCATAAAAATTAAACCAAGGATCATCAACATTTTTACAAAGTAGTATCTCACACATTAAAGAAACAGTAAAATTGAGAAATACTATATGTAAACTACATGAAAGGAAAGTGCTAATCCTGGCTTTTATCTACTGATTAAGTTAATACAATTACCTTAAATATGGCACTAGCACAATGCATCTGAAGCTCCTCATGCTCACTACTCAGATTGTTCACAAGGTTCTCAATCATTCCTTCTGTCCTTATTGCAAGTCTGTAACTTGGCTAAAAATACAAATTGCACATATATGTTTACAATCAATATCACTAGTCACAATAACAACACAGCACTACAATTCAAGGCTTTCATATTTGTGAAGCCTTGTACTTTATTTTAAGCCCAAGTCATGTGCATTGCCCTGAATATTCTATTGATGTTCTCAAAGCTAAACAAATACATAAATTTTCTGCAGGGCTGTGGTCTTCAAATTTCCAGTAAAACCAGGAACTGCAATGCCTACTTTGTAGCCACCTGGCTTACAAGGTGACCAGCATTCCTGCTCAGAGACAGGGAAGGAAAAAAAGATGCTTTAGAATGGGATCAACCAGTAATCACTCATTTCATCTACAGCTGGAAGTCAAAACAACAAATCTATTCCTAGAAGGAGGTTATAAAAATATGTTCTTAGCATTAAAATTTTGCAGTTATGTTTTCTTCCATTTTTTTACCTACAGAAATTGGAGCAGGGGACCATTTTTTAAGAGAAGGGAAACATCTGCATGAAAAAAATGCATTTAGTGTTCCCCCAAAATTATGTCCAGGTTTGGCCTGGTAAGAAATCCTTGAAAATTTCACCTGCTGAATACAGACTTATTGAAGACAAAACGCTGTCACATGGAGCATGCATATGTTTGTGTAGTTCAAGAAGCTATTTTTGCAAGTACAAACTCCTTCATAATGCAGAATCTTCCAAAAAAAAAGAAAACGTCTTGCATGTCTCAAATTCATGAATAGAATTTATTTATATTTTTTACCTCAAGCACAATGCACTATAGTTTCAAATTTGATTCCACAAATGGGGAAATAACCACTCATCTCAGATAGCTATGGTGAAAATAACTGTATTCAAATTTTAAAACTTAATACACTCAAAGCTGAAACCTGCCAAGGAAATCTGTAGAGAAATCACATACATCCCTTTCTTCTTTTGACAACCGATCAGACACATTGTCCTTGTGAATTACGTAAAACAGTAAAACACACTGTTCTGTATTGCATTGAATCTTCTTGGCCACATCTGCAGGTTAGCTTTGTAGAATTTAAATGTACTGATTAACCAGAATATAACATCTTAATTTCCCAAATTTCATTTCTCAAGTACAGTGAAAAAAATGAAACTCATTAAGTATTTCATTTCTATATACTTTCTTTCATGAACTACTCTTAGCTTTTAAAATAAAAAATTATGTGGTCTTTATTACAAGATCTAACCTTCTCAAAAAAAACTTTGCACAGAGTATCTACATCCAGAGTGGAAACTTCCTGATGGGATAACTGTGCCGGTAACTGTCCTGGAGAAGCTTCATTTTTAAATGATAGTCAAATGTAATGCTTCTTTTTAGTAGTCAATTGTTTTAATGATTGGAAATACCTTAGCTGTATGTGTTTACTTACCTCTGAAGCGCATTCTTGTAGTGTCCCCACAACTGGGGTTAGGATGCTTATATGTGAACTTTTGAGCCATTCAGCTAATAATGGAATGCCTCCAGCTTTACGGATTGCTTCTTTGTTTTTGGTACTTTTGCTGCAGCTCCAGAGTGCTAAAGCCCCACAGCGTGCTATTTCAGTATCTTTTGCCTGATACAGTGTTAGACCAGTTGATCTCACTGAAGGACATTCCAACAATCCAACCTAACAAAAAAAAACACTTTTTTTTTTAATTATCTACAAGTACGTTTCATATTAAGCAAGCTTTTTAATGATGGCATATACTATCTGAAGACTCATGTATGCAAAAAATGACACTTTGGGAAAAAATATACTTACCAATCTCTTGATTCCTCCATGAAGCCTTACTGTCCTTCGCGCTCGTTTAAATCTAGCAACATTAGCAATTGTTTCAGCTGCCAAACATTTTAGATCTTTATCTGGGGAGTCCAATATTTTCACCATGATCTCTAAGCCCCCAAGATCTGCAATTGCATGTCTGATCAGTGTATTTTGACTAATTTCCTTCAGGATTTTTAATGAACCAATCTAAATAATGGAAGACAACAGACATTAAACATTATTTAAGAATACCTAAGCAGCAAAATCTATAAAATGAAGGGTTATGTAGCACATTTTAACTTTTAAATCAAATCAGAAGAAGGAAATTGAAAAACATTCTGATTTTCATCTAAGAAGTCCTTGCAATTGAGAAAATACAGAAAAAAAGAGAGAGAGAAAAAAGAAATCAGTTTCCTTCATTCGATATAACCTTTAAAATTGAAAACATATGCTAATAGAAAAGGTATATTCACAGCTCTTTTCAACAAAGCTACTTACCTGACATTTAATTTCTTCTGTATCAAGTAAATTAATTAACACTTCAAGACACCCAACGTCTCTGATGGCCAGCTGGCATGTTTCTTGAGCCAGATTGAAATCTCTCATTGAACACAATGCAATTACTGTAGCTGTTGGATTACCTCCCTAAAATAAAGCAAATTTTTAACATATATGAAGTGCATTTAATATAAAACTTAATCTCTTCTACTACTAGTAGTAAAACTAATACTAAAGGAGAAACTTAGATTATTTTTTATTCTATGTTGTCAAATGACATAGACATAATAAGAAATGAAATTATTGATAAAGTCTGCAAATGACATACAGATCAAAGTGAGAATGAATAGCACAGATGACTTATGACTAATACAACCTGCTGTGAATGGACTAGTAAATTAGATAGTCATGTATTAGAAGTTTTGGTATAAGCACTTATCAAAAAACACACGGTGAAGATACAGACATTTCAGAGAAGCTATCTGCATTCTTTGCATTGGTGTTCACTCTAGAAGAAATCAAAGAGACTCCAAACTGGAATCATTCCTCATGGAGGACATTTCAGAAGATTTGCCTGAAACTGAAGTTACTGTTGAAAAAGTTATTAAAAAAATCCTGACATAGTGAACAATAAAAAAATGCCATTACTAGATAGCACTCAATTGAGTTATAAAGAAAACAGAGTAAAATAGTCGACTGAGTACAAATGGTACGTATCTGGTCACTTGAAACTACTTGATCACCAAAGTACCAGGAAACAACAAATGTCTTTTAAAAGAGTTCAATAGTTATCCAAGGACTATTAGCCAAACATCTGTACTGGAAAAAACAGTAGACTGTAATAATGAACAGAATTAACAGACATCTGCCTAAATATGACATTCTTGGTACAGTATGATATACTTAAGAGTCAGCATAGACCTGTTAAAAGAAGTCCTGCCTTACAAAACTTGCAAAGCTTGTGGAAATGCCAGTCTAGCTGATATGTCTAACCAGTTGATATGTCTACATAAATCTTTAGACAAAATCCCAGATAGCTTTCATAGAAACTAAGCCACTATATTATAAGACTGAAAGTCATTGCATAGATTAAAAAGAATGACTAACGGATAGGAAACTGGGAATAAGAGTAAATGGTCAGTTCAATGAGGAGGACTGATTTAGTGGAGTTCCATGGATATGTGTTGAAGCTGTGAAATTCGACATACTCATAAACACTCTGGAAAACAAAAGGACTAGTTATGCAACAAAGTTTGCTGATGATACTATGCTGCTAATTAAACTAAGCCATTTAGGTCCAGTTGAGACAAACTGCTTAAGAATCTACTAAGGCTAAGATGGCAATAAAACAGCAAATGAGAAAATGAGAACTGATGCACATCAGAAAAAAAAAAATCCTAAATCCACAGATGAAATGATGAGTTTTCAAATGACTATTCAAAATTAGATGTGATATCTTGTGATTATGGTAGATGGCAATCAAAAACCAAATCAAGTATTAGGACTTGGGAAAAAAAATGTGAACAGAGAATGTCACTATAACACTGTTTAAACCCATACTTTACATGCACCTTAAAAACTTCTTTCATTTCTGCAGCCTCAATTTCAAGATTACTGTAGCGCCAGAAATGTTTCAGAGAAAACAGCAAAGATGATGCAAGGCTTTTCCAGTCTAGAATGATAAGCAAAGGGATATGATAAGAGGCCTGCAATGTTAGGCATGGCATTGAGCAGGATAAATAGGGACTGACTGTTCAATGCCTCCTTTAATACAGATATAAACTCTTCTAATAATGAGAAGTTAAAAATTTTTTTAAAAAAAAAGTGTAGGTTCTTCTTATAAAAAAAAGTAATAAAATAAAATGGTTCCAAGTGGAACTAGCTGTGAAAGGATTCTATGAAAGCTGAATGTTTTTATGAGTTTAAGAAGAGACTCAATGAGTTCGTGAAAAGTAATCCACTGAAGGTCAATAAAACCATAATATCTCACTCAGTTTGCAATTCCCTGAGCTAAAAATGGGTAGGGGTTGGAGGACTATTACACTCGTGTTTGCCCTGTTCCTACTCTGCCCTGAGCATTCATTTATTGGTCTGGGCTTCTTCTTCCTTGGTAGAATACAAGTGGAGATTCACACTACTACAAGTTATGCAGTGGAGTTTTGGAAATTTATGGAAATCAGAGGTTAGGTTATCTGGAGTGCATGAGAAGAGCTTTAACCATAGAAAACTTCCACTGTGATTATCCTGTCTCCCTTGCTCTTGCAGTCAGGATATTGGGCTACTCTGACTTATGATCTGCCCCAAACCAGTCTCTTTCACGTCCAAATTCAAGGTCATGCTCTTACAAATAATGAAAACAGGATACACCCCAATGTAGGAGTTCTATACTGGAAACTGGGACATGTAAAAAGACTTGTGATGATGAATAAGAATTTGACATTACAGTGTATCGTTTGATTGAATGGATGACATCTTGGTTGGATAAGTGAATATACTGAACAGGAATATAAGCATTACCTCCTTTTAGGCACTTGTGCTACTACTGGTATTGTGTGTCCAATTATCCTTTTTGCAGTTCTAGAAGGAAAGTGAAAATATGGAGATGATTCAAAGAAGAGAAATAAAAGTTGTTGTAAACCTGGAAGACTGCTGCACGAAGTCAGACATGAGAAACACTATTTAGTTTATTAAAAAGTAAGTGAAGGTATGATTTATTCATAGTGAAATAATACATCTATGAGGAAAACGAATGTGATCACAGAGCACTCTGCAGCCTATCCTGATGTTTGATGATTTGAAGTAAAAGGTACTTGAATTTACATGACAAGTAAAGTGCAAGTTTTCCACTGTGTGGTTAGTTATCCTTTGGAAGAAATTTCTTAGGGTGACGAAAAGTTTCCCTGCAGTGGAAATTTTTCAGTCAAGATTGGATGTTTTTCTAAAAGATAAGCTCTATTTCAGCCACAGCGACTAGACTAAGACCAAGAAAAAGATCAAAGAATACATCCTGTTGTAGGCAGAAAGTTAAACCATATGATAACAATAGATTCTTTTGAACCCATAACATAGATCTACTATTAATCAAATCAGAGACGAATCCAGCTGTACAGAAATTGGGAGGGTTGAGCTACCATGGAGCTGCAAAAGAAGCTGGAGTGCATGAACAATGACAACTGGTGCTCAGGAGGAAGTTACAACTTAGTGCACATAGTAAATCAAACTACTGTCTCCACCTCCCAAACGCCTTTGAATTCCAAGGAAACTTTGGCTCACACCCAGATTTGAACTGTGCTGCCCAAGCCCATCTATTTTAAATGACACCTTTGAAACTGTCAAAGACTTTAAGCCAAGATTTTCCAGAGGAAAATAATTTGCTAATCTGTGTACATCATACCAAAATATAGAATACTGAAAAGCTGAGTAATGTTTGCTAATGTGAAACAAGTAGATCTAACCAAAACACTGATATTTTGCAGCATATTTCTTAAACGTAAACCATAGCAGTAAAACAGATACACTGTAAAAAAGTATTTAAATTTAACATGCGGATACCATAAAAGGTAGCACAGAATCAAGAGTGAGAAAATGCATCCAAAATGAATGTGAGAAAAATACTTGATAAAATTTCAGATCAGTAAGTTATATCAGACTAAACTTTTCTGTTAATCAATGAAGTATATGTGGATGGCGCTTCACAGCTAATTTTTACTCAAATTTCTTGTAACTACAGATATCCACAGAACTTCCACAGCAAACTGTTTAGAAGTTTTTCTTTTTCTTTTTTATATATATTTTTTTAACACCTATAACATATGTTGTCCTAAAGGAAGATTTCTACAAATTTGTCATGTTATCTTTTTAACTGTCATTATAACCTTGACTTCAGAAGAAAATGCTATTTGTGCCTAGCTTTAAGAACATATTTTAATCTATTTTGTACAATATCTCCTACAGACTAAAATATTGTAGCAATTTCTCAAATGTTTTCCTATAAATCAGTTTATCCACATCTCAAAGTTTACATGTTGTTTTTTTTTTAATCCATAAAATATTATTGCCAAACTACACAGAATATTCTGTAGCTCAAAAGAACTAACAGTTGTCCTTTTGTGAAGTTTATGGTCTTTTCATATAGCTTAAGAGTTTGAGATTTATTTTGCTTTGAATTATAAAATAAATAAATAAAAATGCAACAGGTGTTCAAAGAGAAAATTTCACTTTTTATTATTTTATATAACTGTAAGAAATATATTACTAACCTGACAAATGACATCTCTTCTTTTGAAAAGTGCTTCTCCTATAGTGAAACTACATTTATATATAATGTAGTAATTCATATTTCACTTATATGTATAATGGCTGGCATGAGATATTTAATACGGACCAAGATTTAAAAAAATAAACAACTTTTAATTCTCTTATATTAAATCAAAAATAGAACAGTATATGAAAAATATATATGCATTCAGTTTTTTTCAGCTTCAAAACTGAAGCTGAAAATGCACAACTTATGTTTTTAAAGTAAAACCACAATAAAATATTTTTCATATGTTCTGAAGCATCAGTTCTACAAAATAAGAAATTATACCAATGGTTTCAATGATTATTTTTTTCTTTCTTGAAGTTATCATTACAACAAGTCTTCCAGTACTTACAACACAGATTTAACATGCATGGAAATACTTACCTCTCCATTAAGTTGACATAAAATCTGCATCATGTTGTTATAACATTTGAAATCTGATATGTTGGATACGAAATAAACTCTACTGGCAGATTAACAATAATTTTAAGGCTTCAAATTAAACACAGATTTAGTTTAAAATCTGTCTCTCTTCCTATATGGTGGTATAACATATATATCCACAAATTAAATGAAAATTTTAAGAGCATCAGTGCTATACTATCAGTAAAACATCTGTAAAATGTATGTAATGTCCCTTTTCTGATACTCAGAGCTCATAGATGAGAATTACAGAACTATAAAGATATAAAAATGTATCTATACAATGGTAGCTTTATTAGACAATGATTAGATTTTATACACATTTGGTATCTGTAAGTTTGATCTCACTTTCTGTGCTGGGTGGGTGAAAGATTAGGAAAAGACCAGTATGAGAACTTCCCCATAAAACTTCTCCATTACAGTAGGACAGGGTGTGGAGCCTGCCTTTATATTCTTTCCCCAGCTTTAAAGGGCATTTCAGGAATGATGAAAGCTACAGAGGTGCCGTGCAAAAGTTGCTGAATAATCTTTTAATTCTTAAAAATGTAAATCAAGATTTAACGTCAAAAGGAATATTAGCCCAACTAGTTTGACTGCCTGTTAAAAATAGGTCATTAAGTTTTATCCATTTATTTTAGTGTAATGCAAAATAACTAACATTTGAATAAGACATACTTTCCATCTGCCTAGGGCATGCTTTTGGTCTTGATTTAACATATCAAGAAACAGGAAATCTAAAGGTTAATTATCTTTAGTGTTAAAGTAATGAGCTTGTCTGACTTCATCACTTTTTTTTTTTCAATGTTTTGAAAATGTGGGTACCAGAACAAGATTTGCTGGTTCAAAATCAGTCTTACCAACAGTGTACAACAAGGTAACCTTTCTTCCCTAAGCCTACTCACTGCTCCCGTTTATGAAACGGAGCACTTGCTGTCTTTGCCCTAGAAGTACTGAGCAACTCTTAGTTGCTTTCATGTTAACCTTGAGAAATTTCTAGAGTAACTGTTTCCTGAAGACAGCCCCTCGCCATACAGGCATGTTCTGAATTCTCTGTGCCCACCCACTTAACTTCACACCAGGACATCATGAAACACACTGAATGTGAATGGAGACACCCTGCCAAGCAATTCAGATCTGTCTTTGAGAGCCTGTCCTGTTATTCCATGTTCTTCGCCATTTTTGATTTTCAGGAGTGACTTCATATTCACGTGCATAACTCGTAAAAAAAAGTTAACCAGTGTTTTGTTTAGTCAGTTCTATACTAGAAATAACCCTGCTGGTGATGTTTCACCAGATATGACTATGCATCAGTTACTCCATGCTGAGTGCACAAGTTGCAAGCTTATGCAAGATGCATAAACTTTTGCTTGCATCCAGGTCCCCTTTTCACTAGCTCATTTAGCATCCTATCTTTCTCCATTTCAAAATCTAGACCTAGGTTTCTTCCTAGACCTATTTTCTATTATTTATTTCTATTAACTTTCATTATCATGAAATTTTGTAAACATAAAATGTCTGATTTCCTTCTCTTCTTTTAAAAAAATATTGATCCATAATAATGAGATAATATAGATAACAAATTACAAAATATGCTGACTTAAGATTTCAATACCACATATTCCATCCTAAGTAAAACCCTTCCCAGTCAATGTAAAACTTTACATTTTGAAACAATGATCTAATTTCGGTAAGGCTAAAGAAGAAAGATATAAAATTTCCTCCAGAGTCATCTCTGGAAAGGCTAAATATCATTAAAGTTTTTGCAGATGTTCTGCCAGCAGGCGGAAACATTAGCTTTTCAGACAGCTGAGACAGTAGAGGAGCTGTACAGGAGACCCACAGAACATCAAACCCAATTATTGTCATCTGGTACAGTCCACATTATGGCATGCATTGTCCTCTTCCTTTTGTTTGAACCCTCCAACATCACCTATGGCATAACTGTGCCACTTTGACAGATATGATAGCATTTTATATAGATCTCCCTACAGTAGGGACCTGTATCAGAGTTTAGAATTGTCACAGCTGAGACTAAGGAAAAGCTGGTTTTATGAGAAAGGCACCGCACCATGCCTAGACTCAGGATACCAGTGAGCTTTCTGAGTCCTTTGACAGAATTCCTGTCTGCTGCTGTCCAGGTTTCTTCTCCCTGCATCTCTGTTCCCTGCTTTCAACTGAAATCTAAAGGCATTATTGGAGTACAAGCAATAAAAGTACTAACAAGACTATAAAGAAACTGATTCCAACTGTATTGTCCAATTCATAGGAAAATGTATGTACATGCATGGAAAAATAAAAATATTACAATGAAGTTGCAGTGCATTTCAGTTTCCTCAAAGAAAGCAAGATTAAATAAAATGAAAATTACACAACTTCTGGCTCACAAACATCTCTATAAATATGGTACCTATTTGGAGGTGGGTTTTTTAATTAATCTATTCATTTAGTATGTGGATTAAGAGTGAATATGACTGAATATAACATAATATGTAATAACATATAACCTAATATATTTATTTTTTCCAAAAAAGGAAATATTGTTTTAAACTGCAAGGGCAATGCCAGGGATTTTTTTGTTCTCTTTAGACCTATGGCTGAAATTTAGTTTGCCACAGCAAAAGTTCATTTTATTTACTGTATCAGGAAAGTACTGGATGGATACCTTAATGTGCATGTCTATGACAGTATGCCTATGACTGAAAAACAGGAATGAAAATTGCTGTTGGTGGGTGGTTTTTTCATTCCTATGTAAAACAATACTCTCGTTTTGATTATAAGTATATATAATCTAAATGCTTACTACGATATACTTGAAAAAAATTAAAACTGAACATATCAAGTCAATATAGTTTTAGAAAATACCAAACAAAACCAGTAATTTTATGTTATCTGAAAGAAAGTAGGTCAAATTATTGGGACTGTTATTGTGGTATCAGAAATTACTTCATTAAAATCCATTTATGGGATGAAAATAATCATAGAACAAAAACATTGTTGAAGTGGAATCCAAGCCCAAATTGCCACTTTCATAAAACAATAAAGTCAAAATTTAAGTGGTAAACTATAAAACAGAATTCTTCATTTACACCTTTAAGACTTAGTGATTTTGTATTGAACTGGACTCTCAAATCTCAGATCATTTTGTAATTTATAGCTCAAAAATGCATATAAATTTTGATAATGCTTAATGAAAGACTGAGTATTGCAGTGTAATATGCATAGTACGCTTCAGCAAGGCAATTTTTCTATGTTAGTGAACCTCTAAACACTCTGAGTATTGTTTTGGTTTAAATACTAGTTCCAATTTTTCATTTTAGTTTATAAAACATACAAGCTGCAACTTGTTAGAGATGAGTTATGGACAAGTATAACTGAGTTATGGAATAATTCCCTGCCCCATTTCCTGAATCTTCTGGAGTTCTTGGGCTACAGCCTGGCAGCGTGTAAACCATACAGATTAGTATAACTAAAGCCAGTGGAAAATCACAGGCAGCACAAAATCACAAAATCCAAAACGTTTATATTGGACTACAAGTTTTAGTGCACAGAAGTCGCATGGTTTTGGTTGCAGATTAATTCCTTTACCCTGCTTCTATGTCACAGTGGCAGAAGTGACATATATGTTAGGACCCAGACACTGACTTAAACTTGTCATGATATTTTATGAAAGTGAAAAGAAATGACTTTTCAAACAAAAGAAAAAGTCTATTATTATTATTTTTTAAGCGAACCAGAACTTGATACCCTCTTGAAAACTCTCTCTAGACATGTATCCATTCTGTTAGCTTTCCTTTTCTGATGCACAGCAATTGGATTCAGTTATAGAGTAGATTAAGAGTCAATGCAGTTCACATGCAAACATATGAACTTTTATTTCATTGGACTAGGAACAGTAGAATGCTTTTCCCAGTAACTTCTCAATCCTGACAGTTGGAGAGAAGTGAAATGCTGACCCAAAAACCCAGAAAACCTGGCCAAGGTAATATATAATAACTTAACAATGCAAGGTTATCTTCTTTTCATTTCTGAAGTTTTCATTTTAGCAGTGTATTTGTTCCCCAGTTGCATCTGGACAATTTTGTAGAGACAATGGACCAGTCTTTTCAAACCTAGATAAATTTGGAAGGGAAAAAAATTAATGTGGGCACAAACCCACAATCCCACTGTGATTTCTAGATCAGATTACTGCAACAGATGTTAATTTGAGATTTAATCTAAGCTACTGCTACTGCAAAATGTAACTATTCAAGAGAATGTGTAAGCACTAAGTCATGCTGAGTTTTAGCTCTGGCTTAGGTCTTAGTTACCACAGGCCGCCTGTAGTACCTTTGGTACCCATTCCGGAGTTCAGACTTCACTTTATCTGGCAAAGCAGCTTGAGGTAACTGTATCTATGGAGTAAATCTTAGATCATCTCCAACTCAAACCATAAGCTCCCAATGGCACACCAGCATGAAAGAACGCAGCCTCAACAACCATCGAAGACTTCCTCTACGCGCCATGACCGATCCTTTCAGCATATGCACATTGCTTGACTTCATGCACAAGCCATGACCTTCCTCAGTTCTCTGTAAGAGAAGTCACCTTCCTTGGTCTTGGTACCATCTCATCCCTTCAGCAGTGCACTGCCTTCAGCTGTCACTGTCACCAATACAGATGCAGTCCCTGTACAAGGGATTTACCTCAGAATTCTCAATGAAAGGATCTTGGTTTTGGAAAGTTACAAGCACCGGTTACATGCAATGTCATCAAATCCATACTTGACCTGTCTGATGAGCATCAGAAACATGACTAATACCATCCACAACTTGACAAAACATCTTCAATTGTGAGATTAAAAAATATATTCATAATTCATCTTCCTGCCTGCTTTAAAGAGATGGTAACTATGTATATAAAAAGACTGCTCTCTTTGTAATCGAGCTTGGAGAACCATCTGGGACATTAATATCGGATACAATGAGTGTGCACCACACGGAAGTCTGCAGCATTTGTGTTCTCTTTAGACCTAGAGGACATCAGTGCCGGTAGGATACCTGCCTTGCTGGTAAACCTCAATACCCTATACTGCCATAAGTCAATAGTGCCTACATAAATAATACACAGGCTGACTACACAGTTACATTCAGACACTTCATCATGAGTTGTTTAAATGTAAACAAGTATCTGGATACTCTATATTCTGAACAAGGCTTCCTGCAGGCTTGACAACTACAAGGCCAGCAAGGAGTCCTTTTACCAAGTTTAAGGGAGTCAGGTCATGGCATTCAGGGATAACTTCATTCAACATAAAACTGCTACAGTACTATACTGTCCTCTTCCAAGCGGGCTATCCCTTTAAATTTACATATTTGAGCACAGTTACATGCAAACATTTTTTTTTTTTTTGTACAGGCTTCCCCCTGTCATTGGTCTTTACCCACCTTCTTTCCTCCCTTTCTACCTTCAGTCTCTGGCTGGAGTGGTAAGCAATGCTCATGATTCACAAGCTCTTGATACAAACTTACCCAGGTGTAATGTTTCAATGGCCTTCAAAGTGTCTCTTTGAATTGAACGGTGAACACTTTGGGCCGGTGTCCTTAGCCGTGCTTCCCTCCCATCTCATAAGGATGCCCTTTATGCTGCCTACACAATGTCCCTCTTGCAGACCTTGTTTGCATGTAGTTGTCCTGCCTTGGAGTGGAGAGATAGGAAGAAGGATCAGAAACACTGAAATGAAGCTGATAAACAGAGGAAACAACAGTGCTAAGGGTACCAAATAGGCTGAGAAAGCCAAAAGATACTAACTGAATAAAAGACTTCAAGAAAAAAAATATTTCAGAATTGCTAAATATGGCTAGATTTGGCTTGCAAGAAAAAACAAACAGGCTCTCAGAGGTATTATGTGCCAGTATGGCTAAGTGAGAACAGCCACTTGGGCTAATATAGACTAAAGTAAATCAGAATGCCAAGACATAAACTTAAAAGTGATTCTTGGGTAAAAGGATTAAATGTGCTTTCTCTCATACAACAGTATGCCAATAACTTAAATTCATAAAATTCCTCAAAGAAAAGACATACATATTTTAGTGATCAGAAGGCAGAATGCATCTGAGTAGAAATTATGGGATTTTTTTACTTTCCTATTGCTCACTCAACATCAGTCTCAGGAAGGTGTCATAAAATCACCACATTGCTTTATTTGGACAGCTAATTCTTGCAAATTCATTCCAGATGTTTATTTACTCTTGCTTTTCTCCAGAATCCTGATAGTTTCTCCCTCCGCTCACCAACACTCTGTCAAAAGAACCATCCTGAAAATGACAGGATACTTTGCATTCCACTCCTGGAAGAACTCCAAAGACAGTGCAGCATCTGCTGATGAGGAAGTAAAAAGCTGTGCAAAGCCATTAGATCTGATCTACTGAAACTCTTCGGAAGAATCAGTAGCAAGACAAACCTGTAAGATGCTGATCACATACATACTGTCCATGTAAACAAAGCTCAAGCACAGTCACCAAGCTGGTGAGGCCAAAGCTAGAGCATGGCTATCTAGCACGTGCTTGTCAGTTGATTTTCCCTAATTAAGAACTACCAATTTGTTTCTGTTAACAAAAAGGCTGATCTTTGGAAAAGTACTCTGAAGCAAAATGGCCAAAAAACACTCAACCCCCGAATTTCCAAATACCTAAAGAATTTGTAATATGAGTAAACATTCAAAAGACTTCTTCATATCACTTATTGAAGACTTCAAATGCACAAAAGAGTGTTGGGATGGAAGTCATCTGACTAAGCTCACTAACCTGCAAACATCCTACATTCCTGACTATTAACATCAAGTCATCGATAGCCATCCTACATTCCTGTTAACTCAGATCAGGTCAACAGTGAAGCTGAAAACATGATCCATCTCACTCTGAATTAGATACTTAAAATATTGGATGAATCGCATCCTTAAAATGCCTAATTTTTTCCATGGATCATAAAGGTAGCGTTGAATGACCAGCTCAGCCACAAATGCCTACTCTGTTTATATTTAGAGACAGATGAGATGAATCTAATCTATGTATTGACTTCCATGTCTTGATACTAGAACAAAGATATAGCCCTCTCCCTACTTTTGGTCTCTTATATTTTTTAAAAGAACATACACAAATTAGCAGGGTTGAATTGGAAAGAAAAAAGGGTCTAGTATTAAATTAAAAGCAGCAGCAGCCTACACAAACAACAGTCATGTTTTTTAATTTATCACTGATACTTGTAAATCCTGATTTCATACTTGGAGATGTGACCTATGCTGCACCTAATACTAATGCTGCACATATACTAGTCTAGGTCGTGTGTGATAGTGTCAGGCCGCGTGAGCAATTTTGAGGTTGCATAGCACTTGGCTAACAAAGAGAATAAAAGCCTTAATGTTATTACAGTGAATCCATGAAGAAAATTTAACGAGGTTGCATTAAGAAAGACCTGTGCCTTTATAGACTACTAAGAGTTAGCAAAGCTGTTTAAGTTTCATAAGCACTGAGCAAACAGAAAAAACAATGTGATTCAAAACCAGTTAAAAAAAAAAAGAAAAACAAAATTATAGCGATAGTTTGTGAAAATCTAAGAGGAAAAAATGTTCTTTGGAGAAGTATTTTTTTTTTAAATATATTAAAAACTGAAGTCAGTAAGAGCATAGGAAAAATAAATATAGATGAGGACATGGCAGAAGCACAGGCATGCTTCTGTAATAACTGTATATAGAAAACTGTGATTAAATTGAGCTGAGATCCAATGTGGAACATTTAAGACCAATGCGGAACGTTGTTCTTAAAACTCTTGGTAGCTTTCAGACACAATCATGTTCTTTAGGAAAGACAACAACTTGATTATCTATTTCATGATTATAAAATCTTAAGTCAGACTGAGACAGATGTGGTGATTTACAATTACGTTACAGGTATAGTAGTTGTGGAGTTAAAGCAGTAGCACATTAATTTATATAACATACCTGCTTTTACAATAGAATAAAATTCCACAGAAAGGGAAGAATTATACTTCAGTTTTTTTACATTCTTTACCTTTGCCCTGAATTTTTGACGGATCATCTCTTCTTTCTTGTTTTCCATTGAATTCTACTTTTTTTTTTTTCTCCTGTTTTTATGTCTATCTTGCCTTTCATCTCATCAGCTACAAAACACTTAGGAACGGGTAATCCTTAGAACATTAATTAACCTCCACTATAAAGAAATTCCTCAGAATCAGTGTTTATGGTCAAAAATCAACTGGCAGTTATGTATTTTATATGTCTCATGATGAAGAATGATTGTTTGTACAGTATTTTGAGGAGAGAGCTATGCAAGTTCTTCAGAGTTGCCAATTATAATAATAATTTGAGAGTTCTCCATTTGCCAATATTTTCTACCCAGTAAATTTATCATAAAAAAGATTTTTTTCATGATCAGCACTGGCTAGATTGTTAAAAAATACATATCTTAAGTATAAAATGTAGTTTTTCCATGTTTTTATCCCATTCTTTTTTCAGCAAGCATGTTCTTTTCAGAAATTTAAAAGAAAATCTTGGCTAATACCAGAAGATAGGAACAAGAGACATTCACGAACAGCGGAGAAGAGAGGGATATAAAAAGATTACCTGCCAAGGCTGAAAGGTTAGCCAAATATGTGCCTAGAAACACTAGCAGGTGGCACATGATTATGGCTCATATATTTGTTATTTTCTGAAGAATATCAGTCTACCCCTTTGCCAAACTACAGCAAAATTATTTTTTCATCTCGATCCTTCAGTTCAGTTGAATAACCTCCTTCATATTCTCCCAACATATACTTTCATAAGGGAAGATAAAAGGTTTATTGTTAGATAATCTACCAGTAAGGTAGTCTAAAATATATGCAAATTCGGTCAGTCCTGGAAAAATGCATTACACTGGTAAACTTATTTTATATGTGAAAATATTTTCTACCTCCTCATATACACTTATTTACTATTTAGTAGCTAAAATATAGTTTCATGCAAGCCTTGCTAATATATTATTATAAAGGAAAAACAGTTAACTCTTAACCACAGATTATGAAAAAAATAATATAATGTGAAATACATTTCCTATACAAAATAGATATTTTTGCTACTGCTGTTAGGTTCTAATATTTGACTCTATTGCACATCAAGGACCTGATTTCAAGATTACTGATAAATTCCTTTGATAATATTGCACACAAAATAATTTCTAAGTTGATTACATATCTACCCAAATTCATAGCTTTTATGTTAACTAACCAAGTATTCAGCTATGGCTGTAAAGTTCTACCCAACAGTAAATTTTCCTGAGAAAATGGAAACCAAATTAAGAAAGACAGTTAGTTCCCCAAAAATTGTACTTGCAATTCTCTGGGCAAATTATTCAGGGATATCAGAAAACATTAGAGATTTTAGACTTTTTCTGTGAATACCAGAAAGCTTTAAAGCAGTATTAAAATGTGTAAAATTGGTAAAATAAGGAATTAATACTTTAGTGGGTACACTGTAACACTAATACCATTTTTTCTTGTCTTATACAACTTAAAATAACTTTTAATTAGTTTCACTTTAAATGAATTAGTATTGGAAGTCACATTTTATTCCTTAGGCTAAAATGTTCAGGTCTATTTTGAGGTTCAGTGTTTGAAAATAAAACAGAATCACTATTCTGCTACTCCCAAAATTGATTTCTTAATCCATGCATAGTTTATGAAGTTGATTTAAAATTTTATAATGAGAACTAATGTAATCTTAATAATATGGAACATGTCCAACACCACTGTAACTTAAGAAAGCTATACTTTTCCGTTATACAGTTATACCATGTCTATACTCTATTTCACACAAATTTTGAAAAAAATATTAGTCACATCAATGTCTTCCCCAGTGCCATAAATTTATAATTGGTTCATATAAAAGAGTTGCTGTATACACCACCTGCTAAACTGCAGGAGGGCTAAGACTGCTACATAACACTCTTCGGCTAATCTTTCATTTGCACAAGAAAAGAATCAATTATTTTGAAAGACTGGATGTCTTCTGTCACAAAATTTTATGAGGAAGTTTCAGATAGCTAAAACTTCAGACCTCAGACATGACAAGTCTCAGCTTAGAGACAAATTGTGGTTGACTTTATACTAATGCATAGTAGGGAAGTATGTGAATCACTGTTGCTGCTCCTCCTTCCCTCTGAGCAGAGAAATGCCACACTGCAAACCACGCATACAGATTGCAAAAGTATTCCCCCACACATACAATTCTGCCACTTAAGATTGTGGTCCTCAAATGTCATGAAATAGGCTCCCTGTTCCTGTAATAGTTTCAACTTCCATTATCCACATTTCTAACTTTCATGCACACATGGATTTCCTGCACTCTGGTTTGCCCCAGCGCTCTAAATTTCAACCTCCAGATGCCTTTCTGTCTTTTCCTGGGGAAGAAAACCCTCCCACACTGGTTATCAACAATATCTACGTGAACATCTTATTCCAAATCCTTCATCTTAGCTCCCAGCAGAGCCTCCCTCCATATTTTCACTGTCTATTTGACTTTCTGCATTCCTAACCTGTACATTTCCTCCCCAGGAATGCTAGTGTCCTCCATGTACAAAAAGCTCAGTCATGGAACCACTGTGCCTTCCTGCAAGCCAACACACAGCTGCATTTCCCTAACTGATAAATTTGAGCTCCCTGAGAAAAGGAAATACATTCTGTCTGTGGTACAACAGCCACAGTACAGCCTTCTGCCTCTGCTCTGCTCACACTGTGAAGGGGATGACGGACTGTAGCTCTTGTCCAACCAATTCTCACTGCAACACATGCACTAGAAGAACTAGACCCATAGCTCTGATCTCTTTGACTTTCAATTCCCTAAGCAAGTTGCCTAGAAATAAATGAGGACTTTTGGGGGGACCTGGGGAGAAAGAAAAGGGTAGGGCTGAAGACCAGGAAGAACATTCCTGCACATTCTTGTCTTTCTGGTCTGTTTGCCATCTTCACATAAGGCAAGCCCAACACAGATGGGCCTTCTGCCAGCTACAAGAATGGTGCTGGAAGGAAGCAGTCTTCCAAAGGGCCTGCTAAAATGCAGCTGTGGAGTGGACCTGTATAAACCCAGTGTATCCAGCAGCTGTTTCAAACTTCTTCTTGTCCAGTGAAAGAGATTTCACTGAGGCACGTGACAGATGTCCTCTGTTCCCACCGTCCACTTCCACGCAGCACCTGGGCACATCTGCACCTGGGAGCTGGTGTTCAAGGCCAGGCTTGAGGTACATTCCCCCTAGCTCCTGCGCACACCACAGCCTTTCTCCAGCTCCTGGACCTGGCACAAGATGAAAACAGCTGGGGAGAGACATCAGGTTTGTTCACCTCTGAAGTAGCAGAACAATGCTGCTCTAGGAAAGGATTTGCTCAGACTGGAATCATTTAAAACAGAAACAAAATCATTGGATATTTTACAGGAAGTGTGAAACTTGACTGGTTGCACTAGTGTACCCCTGAAATAGAGCCAAAAATAGAGTGACTTTCCAGGTAAGAAACTGAAGGAAGAAATCTGTAGTTGCTATGGTCCTGCAGACCTCTGTCTGGAGCTCACCCTGGCATAGGAGTACACGTAAATCACACCCTTACAGGGAACCAAAACTGAGTGACACAAGGGCTTAAAGGATTAAAGACTTATTCTGAGATTAGAGTTATTCCTGGCACAGTCACTAGCCCCAGATCACCTCCCAACATCTCAATTTTATCTTAAAACTGGCAATAATCAGTGCTCGACAGCAGGCAGCACAAAGCATGGTGCCCAGCTCTCACCACTTCTCTTTTTTTTTTCCCCCTCAGTGAACAACCCCAGCTCTGCCACAAAGAAGATTCTGCACTGCTACCCCATGATCCCCATTTCTACCAAAAAGGTCACTGTAAAATATGGTCTCTTCACCCTATTCCTAAAATTTTTCACATGTAAAATGTAGTCCTTTCCCCAGAAATCTAATACTTCAGAAAGACTATTTTAATAAATAATGTAAAATCTGAACCAGACTGTGACAGTGAGATTCACTCAGGATAAACATCAACAGAGTGCCTCATTACAATTTTATCTACTCTAGCCCCAAAAGATGCCTACCACAACGCCATCACCAAGCTCACTGTTCTCTCCTCGCTGCCCACTCTTAAGCCGATGGGGAGACATGCAGGAGCACACATGTTCTATCTTCTGTTTCACAGCCCTGGGAAGCCTGAAGGTAGGACAAGGAGCCAGACCACAGAAGCAGCTGCTTCCCAGTGGAGCAATTCCAACATGGCTGCTCTTTCCCAGAAAGGAGGGGAAACGGGGAAGGGCAAAAAGTCAGAAGGGAATTTCCCCTGCATTGGATTTTTGTCCATGTCAAAAACTGTACCATCTGCAGGTACAGACCACAGGACCCAGCAAGTTTGCTTTATACAGGAAGCAACTGTCTCTTTAAGACAGCAATGCAAGAGTGGTATAAAACCTACGTATCTTTTAGGTTTTATGGAAGTTTAGCATTTGCAAATTGATCTGTTATAGAGTCTTGCTGAACTGTGAATCCTGTTTACTTTAGCAGACATTCAAAAATTGTTGCACCTATGAATTACTGTATTTTCTAACTTGGTATATCCAACATCTATTATTTAAGGCATTTTATTTGATTTTTTTAAGATGTGCAAACAATGTATTCAACGTTTGAAAACACACGAGTCCTCCAAAATGTGTTTCTATATAAATATGCTTGTAGATACTTAAATAACATAGTCATAAATTTATTTTCTCTTATGTTGCATGTGTCATGAACACTTGCCTACATGAACAACAAGAATGCCAAAAAATCTCCTAAGTCTAGCCAGAAATGCAGTATTTATACTTGAATTAAAATGAATTCCATGTGCAAGCTAAAGTAGCACTCCATCAATAAGGCATTTCAACCACTGTCTGTGGTATGGCACAGAGGCATCTCTTTTCAGCTTTATCTGACACTAGGGATTTCTTGCTTTACGTAGCTAAAAATTGACAGAAAATTATTTTATTTTCAAGTACTTTGTTTAATTTATTTCTAATTAGAAGAGCTATTGGAAGACATGGGTGTGCATGACTACAAGTATACATCTGAACTTTCAAAACAAAACCTTTTCATACGATGGAATTTTGTATCACAAATACTTCCTATCAGGTTTTCACAATATGATCAAAAGTACTCCCCTTTCTAATTCTAGTTCTAAGCCATTAAGCAATTTTGCCTGTTGACATCTTGAACAATATATACTCAATTCTAAAATGGAGGAGCATGAAAAATATATTTTCCTATTTGCTATTCTCACACTTCATTCAAAATGGTTTCATGCAAGTGTAGGTATGTTTCAGTACTGAATCACATCCAACACTAAAATCCAAACATGTCTATATGAAGAATCTAAATAGGACAGGGAGCTTGAGAAATATATTATCAGGAGAGAAGAGCCTTAAAGCCTTTGGTAAAGAGGGTGGTACACAGATGGGCCAATTAAAAGATTTTTGTGAATTTATCAACAGTAGGGATTTTCAAATATGTTCTCCAGGAGGACCTCTGTAACATGGTTACTTCTCTCAGCTCTCAGCAGACTACAAAGAAGTGGATCACAAAACAGAAGCAAGCTATCGATTGATTGAAAGATTTGAAACATCTTGAACTCTAATTACATGCAAGTAGAAAAATTTACATCACACAAAGTGTATATGTAGTGTGCTTAGCATTAGGGTATAGCTGAAAAAGTTAAATGGTGGATGTTACACCAGATTAAACTTGCAAAGGGGTATTTTAGCATAGCCACAGTAACAAGAATATAAAGTTCCAACCTAGAAATGATAAGGTATAATGAATTGTAGGGACTTGTATTTATCAGTGCATTTCTGTGCTTCTTTGGCTACAGAAAATAGAATAGGTCCTACAGCAAACAGAATAGGTCCCACATGGACAAACTCAGAACAAGTAGCGAGAGTGCATTAAAAGACTGAGTTACTTTTCTACAATGGTTAAAGGACTGGAAGGAGCCAAAGCTGTTCTTATTCCTCGCTAGTATATCTGTTGAACTAAATGCCAGCCCCATCGTTTTTATCTGTCAGATGAGCATACGCTGTAGCTGTACTCCAAGAAACAGATAAGACAGTGCTTTTATTAGTAACTTACATTACTTAAATTCCTGTACAAACTTGTTAAGGAATTTCTCCTGAGGCAAAAACATGATTAGTTTTAGAGTCTTCCAGAATGGTGGAGAGGCCTTTGGTTTGTTTTGTGGTGTGTTTTTTTTTCAGACATACACTGAAGTCTAAACATATATATTTATAGGCTCCAAAAGATTTTCAACAGGTCTGCGTAAAAAGACTTTTTGTTTGTTTGTTTTAGAGGATGCCTGTTTATCATACACTTTCTTGCCCACCAACAGAAACTATCCAGACACAAGACCATGTTAGAACTACTTCAGTTATGCGTTAATCATAGTTGATGAAAGACTTTAGGCAAGTATTCAGTTTTAATAAAAACTCTTGAAAGTTATTATCCACATAAAGAAATATCTTGGAAAGTTTCAAAAAGCAAAACAGAAACCTAATAATTAATAAAGAAATTATACCATCTTAAGTATTAAATAACACTGAACAGATGGCTTAATCTAAGGGTCTACATAAGCCAAAAATAGCAGATCAAAAATGCAGGAGAAAAGGGTGGGTGATAGGAAAACACACAGCTTCAGGATTTGAACATGCAACATAGCAGGGCAACTGAAAAAATAAAAATTAAAAAAAAAAAAAAAGAGAAGGAAGGGTGGAAAAAAGGATGAGGAGCTGGTCTGGTGACCTCAGATGTAGAAGGGAAAAAGTGGCTTTTCTTTCTTTGTTTTTTTTTTAAACAACGCTTCTAACCTACCTTTAAATATTTTGCAAGTTTCTGAATTCCCCAGTATTCTGATGGCAAATCAGTGTTTCCTTCCTGATGACGTACAGGCTGTTCTTCATCTTCCTCAGTCTCTGAGGAACTTTCACTAACTTCTTCAGACTTGTCTGATATTTTACTAAAAATAAAAAAAGACCACCCACCCAGCTATAAAGTAAAATGAACAAGCATATTTTAAATAGATAAGACAACTCTGCATAGCAATAGCATTGGCAAAATGTAATTATCATTATCAAATATTAAGTATGATGATAAATACAGTGGATACAGAAAATACAAATAAAAAATTGAAGGAAGAAAAATAAGTAAGCCATACCATTTCAAAGATGATTGCATTTTAACAGATTCAGAAGAAATACCAGTGGCTTTCTTTTTGATTTTTGTAGACATACTACTACTTCTCCGTTGTTCTTCATTAACATTTTTTGCAGCTTTGGCACTAAAATATTCATTTTTATTAAAAAAAAAAAAGATGTTATTTTACATAAATATATATATAACCAAAAGTTATGGTTGGACACATATATCAGATCAGATGAGTTTATGAACCTGCACAATAACCTTCATTAAAAAGAAAACGTTCTGTCTTAAGTAACTAATTTTGCTTCAGGAAAACAGTGGAATATTAGAAAATTTGCATTATGCTGACCTGTATGCAACACAAGACCAAAGAATAAGTATATGTAGCCAGACCATCTATCCTAGGTTACCATCTTTAACTATGATGAATAGCATCTATCTAGGTAGCAGCAGGAGAACAACAGAGGAATACTTTTTTCCAGAATATTCCTCAGCAAATTCTAGTTCAGGGAAATCCTAAGTGTCCCTACATTAACGGTTTTGGATGGATATTTCTTCCATTACTTTGTCTTGGTTGCTTTTTTAACTCACATAATTGAATGGCCTCTACCCTCCTGTGGCAAAAAAGAATAATTAGAGCTTAGCCACGTTTTGTGAAAAATATGTCCCTTTATGAGACTGAACTGGTCTCATTGAGGCTCATTTCATTTGCTATCATGTGTTCTTGTATTAGAACAGACACCTTCTTCAGTCTTTTTTCTTTTTTAATCTCTCTTTTACTGTCCCCCAGGCATCTTTTTTCAACGCAAAAGAGTTCTAGTTCGTCTAGTTGTTTTTTCTTCCATTGAGCTGTTCTGTAGCTTTGATCATGGAGCATACAATCTATCTTCCTTCCCTCGTATTCCAAGAGGAGTCCCAGACCCAGCTGGGCAAAATCACTGGTACTTTTTTTGTTCCTAATTTATAATATTGTGAAAACAAAATGTCCTTTTGAGCCTGGGTTGGTCATACTATCCCAGTCATAACAATAAGGGAGAATACTCATGGTTTGTTTATGAAAGTATGATTACACCCAATTTCACTACATCTAGACTGAAATAATGATTGTGGAAAAAAATAAGCTCTTTTTCCTGGCAAACCACTTTTTTTTTTTTTTTAAACTGATGACTGTAGGACACATCCAAAACCTCATAAAACATTTTTTGCAACATGTCAACATGTCAAAATGGCAAACCTGGGAGGATATTGACCTCTTATTTTTGTAAGATGGCAATTAAAGCCTTTTTTTTCATCTACTAACACAAAATAAGAAATTATGAAATCAGAAATAGGGTTCTGATTTCAGATGAAAAATCTAAAATAGAGTATCCAATATATGTATACTCTATTTTGGGTATCCGAACTTTGATATAGCCCCATTAGTGAAGACTGTTGCTAAAAAGAGTTAGAAAAGTAGCTCATATGATTTGGAAATATTAAAAATTGGTGTTATAATTGAGAGTCATCTTGTTTTTCCATCCTGGATGTCCTCTGCCTCCCTTAGAAAGTGTTGTTCAAATTATATTGTCTACTCTTTCTTGCTTTAAAGGGCACTTTGCACCAAAACTATGACAACATGACAGTCCTGTAGGACCAAGCAATGCAGGTGGTTCCAAGAAATTTCCCTGCCTTGTCTTGCTGTAACATCATCAAATTTGTTATATGATAGGAGAGAAGAGTAAGAAATTCCTCTGCTAGTCAGGTCTCTTTCCTTAGACATTTGCATGTAGTAGACTTTGTTTTATTGCTCTTAACTTGGGATAATAATGCAAACTGTAACAGGCAGTCCAATCGCTAGCACAGGTTAGAGAGATCTATTGAAAATTCAATTAGGAAGGTGACAACTACTTACCTCCGGGCAGCAGAAAGCCCAATGTTCTTCCACTTCATAGATGGTTCTAATTTCTTCTTGTCAGTGGATTTGCTTTTTGCAGCAGAACTTTTCACTTTCTCATGTACGTTCTTTTCTGTGTAATCATAAAGGTTCTGGGATTGGCCAGAGACCTTAGCATCAACTACTTCTACACGCTGATAATTTTTCTCATATGTTGGTTCTTTAAAAAAAGTATATTGCTAACAAAAGAAGGAGACACGGTTTGTCAGCCATACTGTTATATGAATAATGCACATTAAAACAATAACTTATAAGCAAAATTCCAGGATGCAGTGATTTAAAAATGTATTTATTAAATGTGGAATTAAATTATAGGCATACAATAAGACTACCTTTAAAAGAATGAAATGTTAAATTAATACGAAAAGTATCTGTTACTGTATGTAAACTAAATTTTTTGAAATAAATGAACAAGTTAAATTTGGAACTTCTTGAATATACTTGGATATTGAGTGTTGTTCAATTTCTACTGTGTTAAATAATTTGTGACACAAGCAGAAGACTAAGACTAAGACTATAGAACCTAATACCAAATGAGTTTTAAGACTCAGTCATTCGGCTTTCAATGGACCATTTATATAAAAACCTATTTCCCTGCATAACGGATTTACAAAAAAATCCCACAGAAAAAATAATGGACATAAAACTGAAAATAGGCTATGATAAACTGCTAGACTTCAGTTCCAAGTAATTTAATTTGATATAGTTTAGAATAGTTTTATAGTCAGAATATAAATATAATCCATTTAATTTTTTTCCATTTTGTGTCTCTCAGGACAAGACATTGGTGAACAAGTCACATGCAAGAGTGGAGCTGAGTGGCACCTACGAATCCTTCAGCTGTCTGTGTTTGGTACCGTGGCTGATCAAAAATATCCAGAACAGAAAGGACTCTTGTGAACTGTTATTTTCTATTGGAACATATTCAATTTTCACAGGAAAGACAGCATATGATCGTTACTTATTATTATTGCAGCTGTCACTACCAGAAAGGTGAAGACATTCCTTTATGTATCTGATTCAAGGCAGTTTTAAGGAGACTGTCACAGCACGGTCTGTCTTCGATTAGTCTCTGATGAGAATCGGCTGTTCCTGGCTTGCTGACCCAACCACCCAATAGTAAATTAATTCTTGTTAATTCTCTCATTCTAAAAACATACTTTAAACAGGACAATTTACCATGATAGTCAAATCATGAGGGGACTGATGCTGTCGCTAGACCAGCTAAACACATTTTTAAAGCTTGTTTCCTACAGTGCTATATACCAACACAGCACTTCTAAATGTTAGCTTAAACAAGATATTATAAAAGTTAATTGGTTTTGCAGTAAATGTATACATAATAAGCTTTTTGAAGCTCTCCTCTCCTCAGAAAATCAATCAAAATTGTTTCTAGTCATATTTTATTTTATACAGGGAAGCCTGAAAATACTTCTGTACTTTTTAGAGTTCTAGAGTAGAGCTGATTTTCCTTTAAATAAAATGTAGTGCAGCTCTACAGTCTAAACTTGTTTAAATTTTAATTTTAGAATGCAGAATGTACTGAACTAGCTCATCAGAAAGGCAACAGGATATGATATTTGTAAACTGTTAAAATGGTATAGTTTACATTCTTCAGTAATTTACACAGTCAGGAAATACAGAATAAATGACTTATATGATTCTATATGACAACTGAAGGAAAATGGCATAAATTCTATTTATTTACTCGTACCTAGCATGTAAACATTTCTTGAGTAGCTACATTATATTTATAAGCAGGGCAGAAAAACAGTACAGAAGGGTACACGCTTTATTTAACATCCACATTCATATTTACAATTATTAATATTTTAAATGTTTATTAATATTTAAAATATTACCTTATTTTAGCTTCCATGATCATCATATGAAGCCAAACCACTTTGAAAATCTATTCAAGCAGTAACTATATCTAAAACATTCATACACTGTCACATTTATAAAAGTAAACCAATATGTAGATATAACATTAAAGAAATATTTGCATATAGGATAAGTAAAAACTTTAGAAGAAAAGAAAACTTTGCATATAGGATAAAACTTTAGAACTCTTCTAAAGAGTTCTATAGAGAAGAACACTTCTGAACAGAAGAACTTAACATTTAATTCCATTATTGTTAGAATAAGCTACTGTATTTATGTATGCAATTTGAAATGCTCTGTTCTTTCGAAACCATCGAGCTTTTGTATCTCAGAAAAGTAAATATCAGTCCTAGATCCCCCCAAATCGGAACCTAAGCATATGTGATTTTCCCTGTTATTGACTTCCTCCTTACAACAATCAAAATTGAATATAAATAACAATGAAACTTCTGACAGGCTTTAACCTGTAATGAATTTTACCACAAAGTTATTAATCTGTTATAAGCACACTGGAAGTCTGTGAAAAGTGTTTTTTGACAGGAAAGATGAAACAGCTAAAATTGTAGTGGTACTGTGTGATTCTGTTGTAACAGACAAAATACGATGCTCTTCACTCTACCTAGTTTAGCACTCTAAGTAAATGCCAGAAACCCTTGCATTTTTGACTGACTGGAACAACAGCAACTGTGTAAGCTGGATACATAACTCTTAGCTCTGAAATTTAAATCAGGCAGTTCTTGTAAAAACATTGGGCTATTATTTATATTTGGGTCACAAAGAATGAAGATAAAAATTCAAGTGGTTTTGATCACAGGAAAATATTGTCATAAAAAGTTGACCTTTTCCATAAGGATATCATATTTTCCTGCTTTAACATTTCCAGTACTCCATAAAGAATAATACCAGAATACAAGCAGAATTTTTTATGCAAAATTAGAAGCTGACTTCACATATTGGATCAAACCACATAATACTGTATGATAGAATGATAACTAAAATAGTGTTATCTGCTTTCAAACACAAAACATTTTGGGGAAAAAAACTCTATTCATGATTCCAAAATTTAAACTTTTTTTTTAATAACATAAGTATTATGAAGTCTAGTTTTAATAGTACATAGCAAGTGTCATGTTCAATGTAAGTGTTCTATCTTTGCTGATATTATGCTTCCTATTTCCTCTAGAAAACTTTTATGTACATATGACAGCGGTTTGTCCCTTTATTTCTTTTCATTTGTCATTTTGTCGTTAGATGGGTTTCTGCTAAAACATGCTGAACTTAGGTCCAGTTGAACCGTTATTTAGTTGCACATCGCTTCCAGATTCATTACTTTCCATCAGAGGTCTATGCTCCAGTAATGGGCATTCAGGATAATTCCTGGGGGAAGATGTGTTTGCAAAGCTTCAGTGCAGCTATGCTACAGAGAAACAGGCCATGTAGTACAGGCCCTCTCCACAAATAACTCCTGAGTCCCAGGCAACTCCAGGGTTTTTAAGTAGACACTAGGACTCTTAACATGGGACTTTCTTTTAAGCACACATTTCGTGCTTTTATCATAGAATTGTTGAACGCAAATGTATATTTTATTCAGGATTACATGTTTGCAAGGGTTAACAATTGTTGCTTAGTAAGTCTTGTATGTTCCATCTCACAACAGTGGAGCTAACTCACTGGGAAACCCAAACTAATTTCACACAAGGTTTAGACAATCCATAAAATAATGTCTGTGGTGTCAGTACTTTCTAACCTACAACTACCTGTATGTAAACTGGCACCTACTGCTCTTAAAATTACAATTACATTGCAATTATTGGAATAGTAAGTTGGTTACAACATTCTTCTTAGAAGCACAGGAAATAGTCTGAGCTCAAGCTGTGATTAGAATAAGGGCGATGCCTGCAGGCAGATAAGATAGACTAAAACATGGTGATAGACAGAGAGAAATAATTCAGGAAGCATGTAACACAGGACAGTCCAGATACATAAGATACAGTGGCACAGCCTGCACATAGCCTTTCATACAAACTCTTCTGAGTTTTGTTTCAGTCATGGCTTATAATGACAGAATTTAAAAGACAGACTGGGAAACTCATACATTGTATCACAGACAATAGGATGAAAGGGCTGTAGAGAAATGATTAAACCTGGACTTCAGAGACATAAAAGTATGTACACTGCTTCTCCTGGGAAAGCTGGACAGTACTTTGACAACAGAGATACATTAAATGGTAAAATTAAATAAAACAAATAAATGAAACACTTGAAATATTTCACATTCTTGGGAAAGTGATTTTGAAAAAGCAACATAGTGTAAGTACTGTAAATAAATATTTTTAAGTTTACTACTTCTTTAATAGAGAATAACTGTCTTTTTACATGATAATCTAGCTATTTACAAAATGAATATATTTAGTAGAAACTTTGAAAAAATGCAAAGTAAAATAATAAAGGCATTTCAGTCTTTAAAATTCTGCATTTAATCAAAGATTTAACTTTGATAAAGAAAGTAAATGTTCAACCAGGTCTATAATGTAATTCTTACCAATTTACGTTATTACAAAGTAGAATATACACATAGTATCAGTAAATACGCACCTGCTTAGCCATATTTTCTACAAATCTAGGTGATCTCTCCCTTAAAAATGTGACAATATCTTTATATATGTCACTTTTTCTTTCATAGTCAATGTCACCTTTACTCTTTAGCTCACCCTTCAAAAAAGAATAAATATAAAATTAGTAATAGTATCACCTTACACAGGTAAGTTAATCTGTATCATAAAATACTGCTAAAGAACATAGGGGCCATACACTGTAACAATTAGGTGCAGAAGCCTCATGATCAGCATCAGACTTCAATAACAGTCAGTGAATATGCATGGATCACCTCCACAGATCCCAACAAATATCAAGATCTTACACAAAATTCTGCAGGTAACTACTATCAGGTAAAGTTCACTGTACTGTGGGCACTCCAACTGAAAAGGGTTTAGGGCTCATGGCAAACAACCAACTAAATGTGAGCTTCCAATGCAGTGCAGTGGATGTTTAAAAGGATCAGAAAATAATGTGACCTGACTCAGCCTATGCTTTATTAATTTTTATCCATTAAAACATCCTAAATCAAAATTTCCTTTTTTTTTAAAAAAAAAATCTTAGGGAAAAGCAATTTGTAGAGTTATACCTGAGGGACATCAGTCTCTCTTCGAAACATAAAAAATTTTGGTAAATGCTTAAGCCGCATAGGGGACTGTTATGCCTGTACGAAAGTTATTTGTAAAGGTAACCAGTATTTGTAAAGGAAGAGGTAACCAGAATGAAAAGTAGACAAAAAGAAATAAAAAATTTCTAAAAAGGTTCCATTTAAAGGAGAAAGAACTGCTTATGATTTACAAACAGACAAATGCAAGCTGTACATATGAGTGACAACATCAAGCGCCATCAATATTAGCCACACAATAATACTACACCTCAGATCAAGAGCAATGAGGGACTAGAGAGACATCTGGTCCCACAGTACCTTTAAATAGGAGTAGTGTGAAGAACAGTGAGGGCACATGCAAAGACTAAACAACCACTCCTAGTAAAAAGTACAGAATACATTCCTGGTGCAAACCTTGAAGAAAGAGAGTTCTAAAAGTATGGGAAAACTAGCATACACTTATTACTGCTCCTTCTCCATCAGTACCAATAAAGTAACTCCGAAGGTCTTACAGCTTCAATACCACTCCCCTAAACCTGATGGATCTCTGACTTTAGCACATACAAATATTTGTCACTTCAAGGTAGCCTTCATTATTACTTACTCCATTCAAAAACACTCCTGCGGTGCTGCAAGTGATACACAAGGGATCAGTGTCATGTGGTTTGATAACTAAGTAACAAATTTCTCCATGCACTTGTCTCCAGGGAGGAGCTCTGCATCCATTAGAGAATGTGTAATCTGTAACCAATTAGCATTAGTATTTTTATCCAATTTAAAAGTATATTTTGATAATTATTCCTGATGATTAATATAATGTAAACAAATCAAGCTCCCAAAACAGTATCTTCCTCTTCAGCACTCATACTCAGTTGGGAATCAATCAGGCAAAAATCTGCGACCCATGGTCCAGTCCAACAAACAACTACAACTACACCTAGCACTTTTCAAGATCAGGGAGACTCTGTTTATTTATTCTAATTCTAAAGAAGACTGGAGATTATTTCTGTCAGTAAAGGCTGAAGAAGAGCATTACATATCTGAAAATATATTTTATTTTACTTCATAACATTAAAGTGGAGATAAACTATTTATATTTATTAACACAGTTATTTTAACACATTCCACACAGAAGTCAACTACTTTAATATGGGTATATGCAAAAGTTATATGTGATAAAATTCGGACCTGATGTATATTCCAGTGATTCCAGTACTGTGTCTTCGCCTTTCCCAGAGAAATTCTTGAGAAGATTCACTTCATTATTTACAGCAGCTGGACTTAGTCTTATGTCTCTGCAATTAATAGAAAAGGTCTAAAATCTATCATCAAAAGGATGTGCACAGAGATATCAAAAGAGAATATTATATTTTTCTTGTACACTGAGTCTTAGTAGTAGCAACGAAAATCTAGAGATGGGTCATCTCCCATTTTTTTCTTGATTTTTATCTGTTAGTTCAGAGATATTTTAGTTCCATAGCTAAGAAGGCCTTGTAACTATGAACCACTCAAAGTGCTTTCATGAAGAAATAAACATTTCCCTGAAAATATTTAACTGATACTTTGTTATTTGTACAAATTACTTCAATTTGCTACCAAAATGCAAAACACATGCAATAAAAACAAAAACACTTGCAGGCACACACTTACATACCCACACCTACATCAAAATATTTAGGGAAAAAAAAAAAAAAAAGTTTTTTTTCAATAACTCAGTGAACAGTGAAAGTCATTTCAATAAATTTCTTCATATCACACCAAAAGCACATGTTGTGGGTTGAAAACAATCTAGCTTAACTATAAAACAAAAAATGCACTAGCTGACATACTTAGGTTGCATTTGAAAAGCACTTACTGTGAAATGTGTTTTAAAGAACTATTAAGGAGTTGCATATCCAGCTGATGAAGAAGAATAAAAATTTTCATTTTCTTCTCTGTTTCAGGGTCATCACCTTGTTTCACTTTTTCAAGTAAATGCAACATGGACTTATCTTCTCCTTCAACAGTCCCATATTCAGGGCCAAGAATTTTCACTATAGGGTCTCTGTTAGCTGTAAACAGGAAACAGAATCAGTATAATATGATACTACATTAAAAATGATTAGGTAAGAGTAACACTTTTTATCTCAACTGCCGAATAATTTTGATGCTATTAATTTACAAAACTGCTTTTCACAAAAAAAAAAAAAGGAAAAAAAAATGGTTGATTCATTCAACCAAGAGGTAAATATTAAATATTCCCTTTTATCAACAGTCCCTTTTCGTGTAAAATTGCCCTGCTGATCACCAAAACAGGAAATCAATGGGCTTAACTCACTGAAAATGGATCATTTGGGAAATATGATTTAGTGTTAAAGAACATGTTTAAAGTTTTCTAGCAACATTCCCAATGGTCCCATTACTTCCTCAGCTATGCCAGCTGTCCTTTTTTTTTTTTTTTTTTTGGTAAACAGTGACATAGCTTCATGTCAGTGGGTTTTACAAAAACAATTTGCCCTGTTCTTGAAAACGAAGTCCCATGCAGCTGTGAATGTCTCAGCACGATACTCAGTCCATATTATTCTTCCCTATTATTCATGGTTGATCACTCCCAGTGAAGGACCCTGGGCTAGACGCATCTTAAGTTTGATCCAGTCTAGGTATTGATATTTTAGTATTGCAGATCCAGTTTCTACTAATGGTACTAAAGAATATTACTGATCTCTTCTGCCTCCGATGAGAGGAGGATATCCAGTTTAGCATACCAAGGGTCTTGTCAGTTTGTAAAACTAGGACTTGAATATGACACAATAAAAGTACCCGTGCCTGTATTTCAAAAGCTTCTGTGAGAAGGACCTGGAAATGTTCACCGTGAATGTCGTGTAGGTAAGAATGTCCTTAGCATATAAGATTATTTTTTTTCTTGAATATTTTAAGGGATGTAACATTTTAAAAGTGGGTTAAACTGTAATCACAGGAAAAATTGCTGTAAGCTTCCAATGAGACATTCTTCCTCTGAAATTTAAGCCTACTGCCTGTTGCCATAGCTGGTGTACTACTCAGTATACGTGAATTGCTATATGAAAATCAACAGTTTTATTTTAACTTTATTTCAGATTTCTTTGTTACTGATTTATGTGAAAACAAAAGAAGAAACAGAAACTTCATTAAGTCCCGGATGAGAACTTTTGGCCACATTCATGAATCAACACCTTTTCATATACTTAAAATGAGGACATGCATTTCTTTCTTCGTATTTCATAAACACAAATTCAAGAAGACAAGCTTTTTAAAATAAAGATGAAAAAAAGAAAAAAGAAAGTAATTAAACCTTCAAGGCATGCCTGTGCTTCCTTCAACTTTTTCTCCATAGCGATTTGTAGCAAACGGGACAGCTGGTCAAAATTGCGAACTCTGAGATTTGATGCAGTGAGGAGAAGCAAGGGCTGGCCATCCTCATCTTTGGCTTCAGACTTAACAGTTGCTCCACTGGAAAAAATAGATTTTATATTTTAAAAAGAGGAACTTTAATAAACAACAAATTTTAGAGATGAATCTTGAATATTATGTAAGCTTCACATGATAAAGCTTTACAATTTCTTTAAACTGGTTTTCAGAAAGCTTCCAAGGTAAACCACTTTATTCACTGCAAATCAGACACCTGTAACTCATTTGCTTGACCTTGGCAACACCTTTAAACAGAATTTTGACAGGCTAAATTTGTGAAAAAGGAGTCTTACAGGACTGGTCACACCTGTCGTTTAGTCTCACAGAATGTTCACTCGTCTTCTGTATGTTCAACTATAGGACTTCTAAGTGATTTTCTGACTACAGAGCTCAGAACTGATAACTGATTTAAAACATCATAAATCATTTAACAAATGATCCATATTGCTAGCATGAGGAGTTCTAGGATTATCTGAGCCATTGTTTCTACTTGAGACCAATTAAATGCCGAGATTTAAGCAAGAACTGTAGAAATGATTCTTCTGCCTTCAAGCTTTGCCTCTACAGAATATTGAAAGCATTTTTGACTAAGGCCTTACAATGCTTTAACCTTACCAATTTTCCCTGAGTTATGTCCACCCTCTTTGAACTATAAATTGTTTTATATATAAAAATGTATGCTTTTTATTTACAAGAAGTAAATATGCAGTATTTATATGTATTAAATGTATGTCAATTTCCTTCCCATAGCACGTGTAAACATCTACTTGCTCAAAATTGCTTGCTTGCTTCTCACTGTAGAGAAATCTTCCTGTCCATGACATCCAAGCTCCCTGATCCATAATGATCCATATGATAATTACCATATCCATAATGATAATTACCTCCCTGATCCAATCTATATCTGAGACTTTCACCTTTTTTCTTCTGGGTAGCTTCAGATAGTGCTTTAAATCCTTTTGTAATACCTCCAACTCCCATTTTAGTTCCTTTTTTTTTTGTGTGTCCGTGATTCCTTACTGTAAACAATTATTCTGCAAAGCCTCCAACTTTTTTCTGATCCTGCTTCAATCGACCATCCTTAGTGTAACTCCTGCATTATCCATCCTGAAACTAGACTGAACTCTGATATAACTAAACAGATAAAAATAATATTGTAAGTAGTTTCTGTTAAGAGAAGTTAGGGATAATGTCAGTTACTTATTTGGTTCCATCTTTTTTAATTTACAGTGTATAAAATCCTGTTTACCACAAGAGGAATCAAATCTGATTTTTTTCCGTCACCATCCATCAGAATCTCCCTCTAAAGTCCTTTTTTCAGGGTTAGGTGACCGTGTTTTCCAGGTTACAGCAAAGCTCACTACTTCATGTCTCCTGCTTCTACTTCTCTTCTTCAATAGACAATGCTAAAAATACAGCCAGACAAGCCCTTCTGTACACTGCTTGGATCTTTGTTGTGGTCAATATTTATATGCCTGTATATTTTTTGGAGACTGCTGATAGCTCAGTAACCTACTTCCCTTAAGAAGGTTAATGAATTCTTAGAAGTTTCATATAAATGAAAGGCAGATAAAAGACTTAATAGTTTAAACAAAGTTTAGCTTATAGTCTAAGACTTGCTGTCCTTCTGCATGATGTTTCATGCAAACTTTAGTTATGTTGTTCATACCCATGTAACTGAATGACATCTAAAGGTTTGTAGTACACTGAATGTCAGGAAAAATTACCTAATTGTTCTGTCTGAGATTAAGTTCCATGACTCTATAGGAAAAAAAAAAAAAAAGACAAAAAAACATGTATTCATATACAGAATTTTACCTGGGGGAAATATTATTTAGCTTAAGTATTATGACTATACTTGAACTGAAGACCAGCTGTAGAGGACATTGAACTTTCTCTTCAGATTTCTAAAAAAAAATGTGTTTAAAAAAAAAAAAAACTAGTGCCTAAAAATCCCCCAAATGTAAAAGATGATATAGAGTAGCCCTTTAGGAAACGTATGCATTAGGTGTACATTTCTATTTGGAAAGAACTACGTGCTGGAAGGGAAGAAAATATTTTCTCAGAATTGGGGTATTTCTCCTGCATTATCTAAATGGAATGGAATTTGTCTACTTATCAAAGAAAACTCTGAAAATTCTTTAGTTGCTTTGTGATTTAGCCAAGAAAAATGAATTCGTGCATCTGGGTCACCTTGTCATGATTATTCAAAGAATCCCCAAAACTATGTAGGGTTACTGTCACGTAAGTCTTAGGCATCATTGCAAAGCCAGTTCATGTCAGATTAAAAAACAAGCATAAACATTTTATTATTTTTTCAGCACTAATTTTCAAATACTAAAAGAACTGTTAAGAGTATTTGATAAATAAGTTATAGCATTATAATTGCTATGTTGATTAAGACTGAAACCATTTTAATATATTTACATTGACTACTTATAAAGAACTTGGTGACTACAGTTCTCAAAGAAGCTGAAATTCAAGATTTTGCTTGTTAATCCACCTCAACAGCAGCATTAAAACCTACGCTTAATCAGGATTTTTATTTAATAATTGTCAGAAGCCTTAGGAATAGTTAATATAATATAGATAATTGTCAGAAGCCTTAGGAATAGACAGTGCAAGTTGTACAAATGCTAACTGGACAGGTCCATGTTCACAACCAAGACAGAATAGTCAAACCCTCAAAAAAAAGCAATGCATTTTAACTCAAAAAAATCCATATATAACACTAAGAAATCCAACCCACTTCAGTATCCCTAATACACTAAGGTGCTTTTTTCATGCCAAATGAGTAAAATTTTGCTTTGTATTTCACCTTCAACACTTCAAAACACACTGCAATTCTGACTTACTCGATCTCATAACCCTCTCCAAAGGCTGAACAGCCCAACTGCGTTTTCCACTCCAGGGGCTCCTTGAAGACAACCACTGCTTCCTGAGGATGTCTAGTGCTGAAGTCCTCTGCAAACTTAATAATTTGATTTAAAAGAGCTTCATTCAAAGGGGTGATTTGAAGCGTGCCAGTTCCATAGCCAGCAGCGGTCCACTGAGCTGCTCTTGCCAACGCTGCTCCCATGGTCTTGCCTTGTATCGAAGGCGGACACCTTAACGAGTAAACACAGTCAGAGAACGTCCATACTGAGCTCTCAGATAGAATCATAGATTCATTAAGGTTGGACAAGACCTCCAAGATCATCTTGGTGGTCCAACCATACCCCTACTACCATTGTCACCCACTAAAGCTAGGTAGTTGACATATCTCCTCCTCCCACACACACGTGCCCGCCACAGACTTTGTCATCAGTCCTTGCGATTCTACCCTCTGCAGTGCTTTACCTCACTTTTGTGCCCAGGAGGTCCAGCTCTGCCAAATGCTGGTTATTATCAGAAGCCATAAAGCTAAAATGATCTCCAAGGCTATTTTCAGTTATTAAAATCAATTTATAACTCTAGAATACTTTTATTTTTCATACTAATGTTTCACAGCAAATTTACAGCATTAAACATCAATTGCCTTTTGTATCGTCTAAAAATGCTGTTTTACCATTACTGATCCATTAAAAAGGGAACACCAGCAAAAGGAACCACTCCCACAATACGCAGTGGAGTCTATAATTAGATGTAAAGATATTTGGGAATGATTATTTTACTTCAGGTAAATCCTTGAAGTAGGGAAGGGGGGACTGAGAACCCAACAAAATTTTTAAAGAAAGAGGGAAATCAGGTGGGAAAGAAAGTTTTCATCTTGATTAATTCTGTTAGACTGAGGTGACAAAGAAGACCTGTTAGGACTAGAACAAAAGGTCCTTCCTGTGGGGTCGATGCCGCTGCTACGAGCCCTGTGTGCTTAGGGGATCCCCCCCCCCCCCCCCCCCCCCCCCACAACACCCACCAAGGACCCCCCTCCGCCTCCAAACCCTTTCTTCAAGCCGAGGGGTGCCAGGCGAGCGCCCCAAACCCGCAGAAGCCGGCAGCCGGGGAGGCCCCGCTGCTGAGGAGACCCCGGGACCCCGCCCCGCCGAGCCGCTCGGGCCCCGGGCGTTGCTGCGGGGCCGGGCCCCGCGGCGGCCGTTGCCGGGAGCAGCGGGTAAACACAGGGCAATGGCGGCGCGGCGGCCGCTGAGGGGAGGGCGGCGGCGCTGGGGCACAGCGCCTGAGGGGCACGGCTTAAACCTTTCCCTGCTTGCGGTCGTTTCAATAAAGCAGCTTTAGTTCGTCAGGATAACGCGGGCTGTTTTCATTCCTTGGGCCTGTGTGACAGGTGATGCGTGAAGTGCTTGTTAAAATGTGAAATTAGGGTTTCTTGAAAGTAGAGGAAATACGGGTAGGCATTGCCAATGGATAAAGTCCTCACGTATTAAGAACAGGACAAAATTATAAACTTCCAAGTGCAGCACCCTCAGACACTGAAGAGAAAGCACAGGCCATCACCATGGGTGAATCTGCGAGTAATAGGGCTGCTGCTGCACTCCCACCCAGCCTGCCTTTCGCAGAGCTGGGCAGATGGGAACATCATCGTTCCCTTCCCTTCCCTTATAAATCCACCCCCAGTTCCATTTTCTGGCTCAATACATGTCAGATGGCTGCCACTGGCTTAGCCCTGGGCAGAGCCAGCTGAGGTCAAGAAGCTGTGCTAAGCTTTCCAGTACGTGTGTCCTTCCAAAGGCATAAGAAAATGATCCTTTCAAGGACAGCCCGACAGAAGAGCCCAGCTGTCCCAACAGCGTAGAGTTAATGCAGCCAGGAGTTATTTTACCAACTGAGAACTGAGCGGGGTAAGAAACCGCTAATAATGAGGAAGGTCAGGAAATGTATGTGGGATGTATCTTGAAGAATAACAGTGTGGGATTAATGCATTTTTTTCTCTGAGATGATTGTCCATGTACATTTTACTTACTGAAACTTTCCAGCAATAACTACAGATGAGTACATGCAGTCTGCACAATGGTGACTTCAGGATAACATTGGCTTTTATTGTTTCACTGCATAACTTTGAGAAGGCAGAAAGCAAATCGTTTGATCAGGTGAAAATGAAAGAGCATTTTTAGTAAAAAGCCTGGGTAAAGACTTAGTGTATTTTCTTTTTGAATACTTACAATGAAGGCATTTCCAGAAAAATTAGATCTCCTCTTTTTACTGAAATAAGGACCGTTTAAAGGTTGAACCTGATGGGCAGAAGGTGCAAACAGCAAAATGTGAAGGGGAATAAAAGTATGTTCTACCACGGGCGGTGAGGAATGAAGACAGTGAGTTTTCACACAGAGATGAGTATTTTAAGCAAGAAGTCGGTGGAGTAAGAAATAGAATTCCTAAATGAGATCACTCTGTTCTACTGAACAGCAAGAAAGGGAGATATTTCAGTGGCTAAGATAAATGGGATGATTTGCCCTCAAAGAGTGTGCATCTCCGCTGACCATAAAAGGAGCTTGGCTCAGTTACCAGTGGAGCTTCCTGTGGGCAGATAAGTTAAAAAATGAATATGCAGAACACGTCCTGCAAGCCAGCAGCAAGGAATCTGGTATTAGACATTAGAGGGCTATGGATGGTCTACAGGTTGGAGGTACTTTTCCCCTTTCTGCATTGTAGCTCAGCTGTTCTCATGGGAAGACTGCTGAGATCCTAACTCTTCTGAAGACTGGAAACCCTCTGCTTGAATTTGTAGCTACATTTGTGCGACTAGTTTGTGTTTATTTGTTTTTGCAAAAGCACTGGTCCTTTACCTTATTTTCAACAGCTATTTTTCCTCCTTAGCTTTTACATCCAATTTATGAGTTAGAATATTTTCCCTTGGACTTCACTTTGCTAGGCTAAACAAGTTTAGCTCCTCCAGTCTCTGCTTGCAAGTTACTAATTTCTCTTACCGTCTTAGTGCCCCTTATTTGCTTGCGTTCCAGTGCAAGCTTGTTTTTCTTAAATAGCCATGGCAGTATTTGTAAGGATATTTTACCAGGACCCCTTACAATGGCATTAATAGTCTTCATCTCTTTTGGAAGTTCCTCAACTTCTGCATTCTAGGATTGCATTTGTTTTTCAGATCATGTTAGGGGTTGTTGTCTTCCTGAAGTTGAATAATACAACCAATTGTTTATTTGATACTTTTATTTTCAGCCAGTGAGTTTGTAGCTTTCTTCAGGATTCAAGCATAACATCGCAGTTCAGTCTTATAAAATGTAATTCCATTTGTAAGGAAAATAATTTATCATATGCTGTCTCTACCTTTTGGTCCTGATAGCAAATTCAAGCTCTGTTTCACAAAGGACTGTGATCTTAGAAATAATAAGGTCCTACAAGCTTTGTAAAACCTGGGGTATTTGAACAGAGGGAAAAGTAAACTTAATGCCTTTCCTGAGGCAAAGGCAGGCATATAAATTGCAGATGATGTTCTGCAGTAAGCAGCTAGCCAGGCATTCCATTCCTACTGTGCTAGCTAGTTAGCATGAGTAACCTCAGCCTGGCTCAGAGGGTATTTTTTAGAGAAGGCAGCAGAAGGTAAGGGGACAAAGCCCCGAATTCCATAAGAAATCAGACTTTTGCTGCTCATGGAATAAATAGTTCCTTCTGTTAATATCATTTTATTCTCCTCTTTACATCGCAGTGCCACCTGAACATATTCTTTCTACCACAAGGAAGACTATGGCTGGTCCTCCAGCAAGACACAACATCCCTTCAATGCTGCACAGTGTCTACAGGTTTAATTGGATTCTTGGCTTACCTGGTCTCTGAGAGCAACTTCATCCAACACGGGCAGCATCCTACCAGCAGTTTTGCTTGGTGAACTCTTTCCCAGAGGTTCAAGTCAGATTAGAAGATTAGGGAACCTAGGCACAGTTTGTGGGTGCAGGCCCTGCCAGGTGGAGTCTGTTCACACACAAGTATGGGTCTGCAGCCACTCTACCTAATGGCTGCCCTTGCCGGGTCCTGTGGGCAGCATTCTCCAGTGCCAAAACTCTTCACTCATTCCCTTACATGATACGAACAATTTCTGCTCCTGCTGTCTGCTCATAGTCTCTATGCTCTGTAGTCTTTTGCAGGTTTTGAGACCCAAGTTAGCTGTAGCGAGTCACTGCTGCTCTTAATTGGATTGGTAATTAAGCCCCAGGTGGTTCCCTTGGTTGTATTCAGGCTTGTCTTCCTGGATGTCAAGATGTCAAGCCTTCTTACATCAGCTATCACTTAAAAACAAGCACTTAGGAACTCACATACTTAGCTGGACTGAAGGATACTGTTATTTAATACCAGTTTTTGCTTTTAGCAGATTTAATTTAACAGTGCTGTTATACCTCCCAGCACAAGAACATAAATGGTTATCTTAGAAAATTTTGTCTGATAGCTCAAGTTTCAAGTAATCGCGTAAAGAAGTGTGGAAGCGTTCTTGCAGTGACTCAAAAACAGTGCAAAACCTTCCAGGTAATAAAGATGTAATTCACTCTCAAAACCGGCATACTCAGGAGCTGAGTCCACCAAGAGATGGCATTTGCACTGTGTTTGGCTAGTGCTATAAACTAGTGGTAGCACATTTATGTACTAAAGACTTTTTACTGTAAGTCATTTTTAATGTAAAAGACATTTTATAAAACAGTAGGGGAAATATTTGCCTGAGCTTAGTCAAAGATGAGATCATTAGGTACTGGCACAAAGAAATGGGGAATATGAAGAATTTCTTAACATGGAGAGAAAGGCAGTCGGAAATTTTTTTATAATCTCAGAGTTGCAGCCAGAATGTGTAAGCATTTTTTCTTGTATATTTTTCCTCACATTATAGTGGAATAGGGTGTAGAGTATTGCTTTTAAAGTAGAACAGTAACACAAGTTGTAAAAAACAGTTGTCGAAGCTTACATAAAATCAAAAGGCCATTCAAGGTAAATAATATCATCTATTCCTTCTGTTAAATGGCAGTTTAGCTATTCATAGGCAGTTTGTCAGACAAGTTGAAAATCAGGAGAAAATGAGATCATATTTGTCGGTTTCTGTTTATTGTTCATTAGCTTGCTTTTGTTGCAACTATTTACATATTTTTGGCATTCACAGAAGAAATAAAAGTCATAGTGTTTTGGTGAAAAGAACTCAGCTAGGGAAATAAAAAATCTAGTTCTGCTGCATTTACTTCACTTTGTATGTGTATAAACGCAATATTTAGGTGCTTAGAGTTGGTAATGAACATTTGTAATGCATGTTAAAATCTTATAATCCATTGTTTCATCTTTTTTAAATAGGGAGTTTCCTATGTTCATATTTTACGAACAGGCAGGGTTTCAGCTCAAGCAGAGCTTATGTGAGAACAGAAAGAGAGAGGACGTGATGAATCTGTTGATGTCTTCTTTAAGCGTGTTTTTTGTGGAAGACAATGTTCAAAACCTAATCCTTAGAAAGCAAATGACTACTCATTTTTCACTGAGTCTCCAATTTCCATGATGTGATCTACTTACCTCTTGTTTTGTGAGTAATTATGTGCTTCAGAAATGTCAAATGATGTGAAGTGAGGTTTATTAAAGATTGGGCCCTGTGCAATGTATACTGTCTTGACTATCAAAATTAAAAAATAAAAAAGTCCATTTTTCAAATAGGAGTCAGTGCAAGGGACAAAAAGGTGTGCAGGTTTGTGCATGGATGTCTGGCAAAGAGACAGTTCCTTCAGAAGTCTTCAAGGAAAATAAAGCAAGAGAATATTTTGGTTAATAAGTTATAGATTAATATCTGGATAGTTATTTTCCCAGCAATGACAATAACAGAGATTCTGCTGTTCGTTTGCAGAAATGGCTTCCAGATGGGAATCATGGTCTGCAGTCCAAGACTGAATGTGATTTAATAAGTTTTTTATCAGTAAATTATATAATATTTCAGAATATGAACATTGACACTGCACTGATTCCCTCTACTTTTAGATGGTTGTTTATTCTCTTCTTTTGCTCATTTCTGGTTACTACTGCCCAAGTCTTTTGAACATTTGTGAGTATAATCTGGAGGAAAAAAATCAGTATCGTGTAATAAGCACATGACTGTGACTATGTCATAGTAAGACTTGGAGTACCAGGTTAGAAGACTGTGATTTTTAAACACAGAGTAAGTTCATTCATATGTTTTCTTTGTAGCATCAGAAGAAGATATAGTTCAGGTTATCATGGGCTTTAACATGGTGAGTTAGTAATACTTAACTGGGGTATAATCACATTCAAGGATTTTTCTTTCTAATTCCTACATTATCTTTCTACATCTTCAACCTCAATCGACTCCCTCGTCAAGTAATATTTTGTCTTGAAATTTCTCCTTTTAAAATGTGTGAATATATAATAACACAGAAAAGGAAAGCTGTGAAGAAAGATACTTTGGAGCACAGTTATTTGGTTGTATGAATCAGTCATGACTTGCTTTAAAATGCTGATTTTACAGGAGTCACTCAAGTACTGACACCATAAGCCACGTTAAGTATTTTGTAGCAGTACAGCCCTATGTGCACAGACAAGATTAATGGTTGATTCTCTTTATATTTCTGATTGATGCTTCCCTGTATCAAAATTTTATATTTTGTTTGTGCGTGTATTTTTCTGGGTAGAAGGAATGTCTATATTTTTTATGTTTACATAAAATGTTTGTTACATTTTTTTATTTTTTTTTCCTAGAACTGGATGATTTATTCTAGAAGTAGTTAATATTCTGACTAAGCATGGAAATTCAGTTTTCATACAAGCTTCCTAACTTTTTAAAAAAACTTGCCCAGTAGTTGAATTACTTTTATGAATGAATTATAAGTAAAAAGTTAATATGGTTTTTGTACAGTCATCAGAAAGATACAGAAATCTTTTAAGGCTTCACTATAAATCAGACACCCCAATTTCTATTATAAAAATTAATGGAACTTCCACAGTGATATTTTTCTCCAAAGCAGTAGAGATTCCACTGGAAAAAAAAAAAAAAGAAGAAAACAAACAAACAAAACAAACAAACAAACAAAAAACCTGAATATTTACCCAAAACAGTCTGTATCAAGAGTGGACAAAGTGGTAACCCTACAAACCTCCCTTTGCACTTTAGAAACGATTTTGAATTTCTGGTTAGTAAAACAGAAAATGAGAAATAATTTTAAAATGTAGGAAGAAAGAAATGCCAGCGACTCTTATTAGTTAATGTGTTTAGACTGTGGTGATAGGCATTTGAAACAACTTGATATTAAATGTAAACTGCAGACCAGTTTGTCTCATACTGTGATCGAAGAGTGTTTTCTACATTCATACATAAACCTTTGCAAGTGCATGCTACCGACGTGTCCTACTGGTTTTTAAAAATTGTCCCCTTTATTCAAGGACGAAAAGGGAGAAAGGATTGGGCTGTTTGTTTTGGGGTGGGAGTGTGAGTGGGAGATTGTTTTAAAATTAGAAGCATCAGTAGTCTCCATTTAGGGTTTTCTTTTCCTAGAGGAAAAATGAGAGGTATTGGTGGAAAGTATTTTAGACTATAAGTTGGCGATATTAATCAGGAAAGAGAGTTTGGCTGTTTCATGAAGACCAGTGTCTCACACTAGGTGCTGATACAAACAAGCAAAAGATACTACACTACATAGTTAAAAGGAAAAAAAAAAAAAAAAAAAGAGAGAATTTAAAATCTCTTTCAGGTGTTCAGCTTGCAGTTATCTCTGTGATAGCCCCATTTCACTCTCTAGGCAATCACCAATAGTAATTCTGGATAATTCCCTGCATACTTTTCTTGTGAAAGTAGGATAAAAAAAAAAATCCAAATCACTTTTCCCCTGTTATATAATGAGAAAGAAGGCCAAGAAAAGACATCATGGTGCTTTCTCTTCTTTGTAGGTCATTTTAAGGCAGAAATTCAAGCACCTTGGAGTAATCACGGGTTTTGAATAGACTGCTTCTATCATTTATGGTGGTATGGTAATATTATATGGGAAAATGTGAAATTCTGAGAGGAGTAGGGACCAGAGTAAAGCCAAATCGCTACAGGGTTCGAGCAGCAATTGGCTGTAAAGTTAATATGGAGCAAGAGTTGGATGTTGCAAGGTTGAGCATTAATCCAGTGCCTGGTAGAAAAATAATTTATCTAAGTTTCTGCCTCATAGTGATTGTACTATGCAAGCTATTGAGCAAAACACAATTAAAAAGCAACCCTCTGTGAAGTCCATAGATTATATTTCATGATACCGACATCTTCAGTCAATGTGAAGATGAAAAATACGTGCTGTGTGGATGGGAATAGCTCCCTTCCAAATCCATTCACAGTAGAAGTTCGAACTGGGGATGAAATTTGTTTTTTTATCAAAATTATTTTTATTGAGAAAAGCAGAAGTGCGTGTTACATATACATGTCTTCTTGCATAGTGTACATTCTGATACAGTTAATTCAGCCAATTTTCTGGTATTATTCTCAAGATCTGTGCCATGGATATTAGAGTCCTCCATATGGGTACATTTATTCCTCTGATTTTTTCCATTTCTTCTTATTGTAATAACTGTAGAAAATCAAGCATTTTAGTTGAAATGTAGAGTCATTAAGGTTATTTTAGAGGATCTGAAGCCCTCTCACGTTTTGTGTAGTTAGTTATTTTGTCGTAGAAAGAGTTGCATCTAGTTGTATCTTCATTTATTTTTTAGTTCAAGCAGTGATGGAAATTAAAACTATCGATTTTGCAAAACACTCTCTTCTGTCTTCTTTTTACATCCAATTTATGCATAAATGAATATTTCAATTTTTTTTTACAGGAGGTGTGGGTTTCCAGCGAGCCTTCAACTCTGAATGTTAAATCTGGGGACGAAGCAGGCCACTTCTTCAAAATGCAAATACATGCGCTGTGTTTAGACTGGGAAGAACAGCACTGAATATTTTGAATGTAATTTTTCCTGGAATATCAAACTAGGATCTATTGCTTTGGTATTGAAAACGTCGCTGATTATGATGCCAGGACTGTTTTATTGGGTGGCTTGAAATCACTTCTCAGAGTTGGAAGGGGATTCCGTCCCCACTGGAAAATCATACCTGGCAAGACTTTAGTATCCTCTCCCCTTGCCGTTGGTGTCAGTAGATTTCACAGGAAGAAAAAATTTGATCCATCAGCAATACGGTCAGGCAGCAGACAGTCAAACCAGACTCTCAAAATACCTAGTACCTGTGACATTTTGAAACGTAGGTTAGTTATATTAATGACATTTTTCTGCTGAGGTTTCAATGTAAAAGGTGTGTGATTTACTGTGATTTTGGTAAAGCCCTCCACACTGGAAATGAGGATGGTCTTTGTATGACAAGGGTCAGAAGCAGTAAGGCTGAAGGTCCTGAAGGAATCTACTGCCCGTTAGCAGTCATGTAAGGAAATACAAGCATATTTAATCATATAAACACATTGCCGTAGTGATTCATTATAATGGCATTTTATTCTCTCGATATTTTGGTTTGGTAGCACCACTACATTTGAAGCAGTGACATTTAAGTGCTAAAAATGTTTGGTGCCATTAAATGAGGAAGCACAGAATCGAATTTGAGGACTCATTTGTACGCCAGAAGCCCTTTGCATCTCCTACTGGATATGCTGTGCTGCACAGTGAGCGTGGTGTAGAAACTGATGCCAAAGCTAGCTCATGCACTGGAAGCAGGCTAGCCCATTTGTGCGACGCTTTGCCAAAGCTAATTTACTTTGCTAAGAAACAGGGTAAATGAGACAGGAGGCAGCACTAAGCGATGTGGTTAAACTGCTTCCAGTTACCCAAGCTGGCTCCTCTCGAACTGCTTTGGCCATCTCCCCGCAGCGCTGTGTTGTGTAGCACAGCTATTCCCTGAGTAAAAGTGATGTGAGAGAAAAGGACTCGTGTGAGGAAGGACTGATGAATTGTACCCATCCTTTTTTCTGCCCCAAAATATCTGTCTTCGGATACATGCAGAATGTACAACTAAGCATGTCTCCAAATAACTACAGTATAACTGTCATTGCATTTGACCTCAGAAATGCGATTCTCTGAGTAAACACAGCAAATGGAGGCACCACAACTGATTATAATTAAATATAAGTGGCTAAGCACAAATCTGTGGTATAAATAGATGTGTTAGGGCTGACAGTGAAAGTCTGAGTTCAGCTTACATGCGAGCCTTTGCATTACTCATGTAAATCAATGTTCTCACTTACAAGAGAAACCTCATAATTTACCACTACCCATAAAGTATCCTCTCTGTAATCAATGGTGATTCCTATACGGAATTATTGTGCAGAGCAACCTTTCTTCCATCCATATCCTCAGCGTGATTGCTGTATGGTTTGGCAACGCGACAGAAAAGTATCCAGTGAGCTCAGTAGTTTTCTGCGTGGAAGGACTTCGCTGCCCTAATTTGGTACAAAACTTCCATTCAGTTTAAAGCAAGCGAAACTGGAATTAAATGCTCCAAATGGTGGGGGACCAAGAGTAATCTTCAGGGGAAGAAAATGATTTCTATCCCCCTGTATTAAGACTTTACAATGAAGTTCAGCTGAATTTTGTTCTATACAGCAGTAGAACGTGCTAACTGAAAGTGCTGCATGCTGTCTGCCGTGCTGATAAGAGTAAAGGACGATCTGGCTGTTTTTCCTTCTCCACTTTAGGTTATAATGAAATGCCACACTGGCTCTCAGCAGCCACCACGCAGCTGCATGTGCAGGACATGAGCCAGAGGTGGGAGCAGCCCATGATGCCCAAAAGTGCATCCAGGGTGCGCGGGCTGAAGGGTGCAGACCTGTCTTTCCCTGGGATTAAAAGACGCCGGAGCTGGAAGTCGAGAGAAACTGACGCATTGGCACTCGGGAGGCTGACAGGACCGGGACAGCGGAGCCAAGTGAATTCGGATTTTACAGTCAGTCAAGCAGAGGTTTTCTGAATTGCTTTTGTGGATTTGGATCGCCTGAACTCCACTTTCGGTTCCTTACGTGCATCCTGAGCGTGTGGCTCTGCGTTCCAACGAAAATATAGGCTACATCTCAAATAAACAAAATGAAGGAAATAAATAATGCTTTTTTCCATTTTAGTATGCGATCTCAAGTCCTAAAAGAAAAAATTTCATGCAATTTTCTAGTCACCTAAGGAACTAACACCTCCGGTGGAACTCAGCACACCTCTTCTAGTTACATAAAACAGACACTTCCAAATGCAATGTTTTATTAAGGTGTGATTAACTAAGGGGGGGATAGAAGAGTTTTCTGAAAAAATATGGGAAACTAATAAATGGCACATTTGTTTTAAAAAATTGTAATTCTCCTTGGCATTTGATTACAGCATGTGAGATCAAGGAGTTACTCACAAAGTATTTTTAAGCTGACAAAGCTATTTATGCTACAAAAATCTGCAGTTACACACTTCCCTGCTCTTGTTCTGCCTTTGTATGAAACCTGCTTTTCTTTTTTTTTTGCTTATACTCTTAAGGATAGCTCTGCATATGAATTCTATACATTTTTTCACATAATTTGTGGTTTTATAAGATAACACCACATCATCATATAAACCATTGTGTTTTATTTTGAGAATAAACAGACAGGTAACTCTTTACTTCAAGGAGTATTTTCAGCAAAGTGTTTTAATGTATCTTTTTCAACTTCTACCAACAGAGCTGCGTAGTATTCTTAGTGTTGTCTTATTGCTCTACAATGTTAAGACAATGGGAAAAAAAAACACAGAGGCTACTGAATCCTTAGCGATTGCTTTGCATATAGCCAGTAAAAATGTAATGTACTCACAATATTGCTTTATTGATGACCTTTAGTGACGGGGCTGTGATATGGTATCTACAAAGATTAAAAAAGCACGAGGGATCATGGACAGACAGCATTACTAATCCTCAGATCCGCAGAAGCGTCTTCAGCTCAGCGTTGTTCACAAACACCGTGTCTGTCAGCTTCAAATTCACTGTTCTTGTTTTAGGTGCAAAGAAGGACGAGTTTAGGAAGGACAGGCCCCTACAAGCTGTTCTCCAGCCATATAAATCAAACTGGTTAAGGTTTATCTTTGCAATCTCTGCCTCGGGTTTCCCTGAGTGCCTGGTTGTGATGCACGGTGCCTGGATCCCTGGCACCCGTGGCAGGGCAGCGCTTGCAGCCACGCTCAGCTCCCGCTCCTCCAGCCTGCACTTGCAATGTAAGTGCTCAGCACTCCTACAAATACCGAGCACCAAGAAAAACACAATTAACAACCACATGTGAGATGTGACTAATATCACACAGGAAATCTGTGGCAAAGGCAGGGATACGATTTGGTTCCCCAGGGCTGCGCTCATGCCTTAATCATGAAAACATGTTCTCCTCTCTAGAGCTGGCTGCTGCATCGCTACGCATGTCCCGAGGGCTGCAGCAAACAAAGCGCCGTTTCCACAAATCGTACTCTTTTACTACACAATGATTCATCCTCCAGAGAAGGTCTTTTCAACGTGCTGAATAACACAGACAACCTACAGAAAGCTCCTCGCTCTCAAAGAATAGCTCGCGCCTCCTTCTCCCCTGCGACTCTCGTAGCCCACCTGAATCTCCCTCCCTTTCTCTGCTGTCTCCAACACCACGAGGGTTTGGTGCACAGGGGACAGGATCCCTGTGACAATTTCTGCACCTCATGGGGCCCCGCTGGCAGCAGCAGGGCCAGGGCAGGGACCCGAGCACCCGCAGCCCCCAGGCTGGGGCTTGCCCAGATGCTCCGTGGGGATGGACGGCTCCGCAGGTGCCGTCCTGCGCAGGTGTTTATTGGCTTGAAACGAAAGTCAGGAATACTGAGAATAATTCATCCATCACTCAGTTCCTCAAACCGAGCAGGAAGGAGCACAGTGCACAAATCTAAATGGCAGGTAGCGGCAGCAATTAGCGAACAAATGAGCTTTGCTTGTGGAGTCACTCGCGTGATGAACTTTTCCTGGAATGAACTCGTTTTTTGGGTGAAAGCTGATTATGCACAAAGTGTTGTCAAAGGCGTGTAGCCGAGCAACCGCACAACTCCTTTTGTCACTAATCCCTATCATTTTTAGGAACAAAAGATGCTGCTTCTAACTGTAATAAGTACAAATTTATCTGTTGGAAATGGGATCTGCAGTGTTCTTTCGTTACACTTAGAAGCTATTTAAAAGCAAAACGGGTCTAACCCAACCAAAAGTAGCGCCGCACGCTTACACTAAATATATTCATTTTCACTCTGAAATTACTTTAAAGAGCAAAGAATTGCTCTGTGTGGGAAATCAGCAGAGAAATGCAAGAAAGTCTTCCAAGGAGGTTGGCTGTTGTGCACAACAGGAGCTCTGCACAGCCACACCGTGACCGAGAGCACAGCCAGCGCCGCACGATTTATTGGTTATCTGCGACGCAGCGAAACCCAAGCACCTTGTCTGCTGTGTTCCTTCCATTTTAGCACTAGCGGTAGCAGACAGACAGACAGTTTGGTTTCAGCCTGGGAGCTAGACGAAATACCTTTGACATACCCCTGGACTGTTCCAGTCTGACTTCTAAGTGCTCGGTAGTAAAGTCGTCGGGAATCGAGCACTAAAACGGGAGAGAAGCAAATGGAAAGAGCCCCCGCTGTGTGTGCAGGCTGGTGGTGAGAGGGAAAGCGCTCCGGGCTGCTCTTGGAAACTTGTCGTGTAAGGAGGTCAGGGAGCGACAGACGGCTCCGGCATGAACCTGGGGCTCGCACCAAGGCTGAAAAACTGCAAACAGTTCGAAACATGCATTTAACTAAAAATGAATGTTACTAAAACAAATTATACCGATCATTTATAAATGTAATCTGAAAGCACCGTGGCTCCTGGCTGCCATTCAGATGATGTCTGGCAGCACGCTGTGTATCATCCACAAAGTCTCTTCCAGAATCCCCAGCACCCTGGCTTGAGGGAACGCTCTAAATCTCCCTAAATTCTGATGATTCTGATGTCATTTTCTAAGCTTAAAGTGTTCTTTCGAGTGACATCAATCATGACTCAACCTGGCCTCTCCTGCCACAGATGACAAAAGCTCCTATTTTTAAACTTTCAGACAAATACAGCCTGGATAACTTTTTTTTTGGCCAAACATACGTCAGTTCAAATCTCACTATTCCGAGCATATTCTGTTCTTTTGGGATACTTGTCAGCTGGCCTATTTATATCGGATTTATAAGAAATGAGATTTTTTTTTCTAGAAGTAAAATAACAGGTTTGGAGAACAGAGCTTCCACCTTGCGTTATTAATAGAATTCCTGATAATCTGTGGCTATATTGTCAGAGCACAGAGACTAATTGCACAGAGCCAACAATTCACTCAGCATGGTGGTTAAAATGGATAAATGGGTAGAAATGATTTGTATTAGTGCCTGCAGTCTCTTGTAAATGTCAAATAGTTTCTTGACATTCTAAAATCCAGGCTGTGCAGCAAAAGTGGGAGAGTAGCATTTCGTATTAATTTAAAAATGCATAAAACTGATTATCCTCTTCTAGCACTCAGTATTTCACTGCTACACGAAGACCCTAGACGCTGCTGAGAGCTGGCAGGATTGCTCGATGCTTTCAACTCATCATTTCTCTCATTTTTCTTTCAGCAGAGCAGGGAATGTTTTACTTTAGATAAACAAGTAAAAATTCACTTCTTGTGTAACAAGGTATTTACAGAGATTCCCCATGACCAGTTCTCCCACTTGGAGAAAACTGTAAATATTCACAGGCTCTATTTTCCATGCCTGGCAGTCTTGCCATTCCTATGAACCAGGTATTCCTTTTGTCTAAATCCCAATGCCATGCATGTATCTTCATGTATTTCAGCCGTGTCACTTCAGCTTTTTACTGTTCGCTTTAATCAGCCAGCAGGGTTTGAAGAACACCTGGATGTATTCTCATCTGCTACTCTTTAAAGCGTTTACAAAATGTTCTAGTGTAAAGGATTTATGATATTTCCTTGGTTCACCCCTTTTGTGTACTTACCATACATCTGTTAGGCTCTATTTTTGACTCCGCTGTAGTAAAATGATGCACAGGTGTCACTGAACTGACAAAACTGTCAATATTTTTCCAAAGCAGATCACTTATATTTAGTACAACTGACATGTTTCTCGTTGTTCTCATTAATACCCGCATTTATTCCAAAAGATTTGTGAAATGAAATCATCAAAAAGGCTACCAGCTGTACAAGTCTTCTGAAACCTCTGTTGTCTGAGTCTGCCTTACACATTACAAAAACATGCAGAAAGGCTTAGTTTAAAAAAAAAAAAAAAAAAAAAAAAGAATAAGAGCAGGAATATCCAGGTGGCTTTTTAAATGTGGAACACAATAAAACAGAGTTTGGAAAGTATTGCACAGAAATATATTAACGAAAAAACAAGATATGCAATTTACAGGTTGAAGTATAAGGTGCTGTGCCTTTGCCTGAGCCGACATCAGCACAGCAGAGCTCGCTTCGTGCGGGTTCACCAACAAGAGCCTGGCAGCACCGAGCTCACCAAAGTGGGACTGGCACCTCGCAGGCGTGCATATCAACACTCAGAAATCTTTTAAGGTTAATTAATGTTAATTGCTCTGAAACACTGTGTTAGAGAATTCAGCACTAATTGCTTGGGGATCGGGATGGATTGCTGCCTCCATTTTGGGAGCACCTGGGAGGTTACTTGGGAGAGGAGTGATCGGGATCACAGCGCAGGTGTACAAGAAATGCAGCACGGGATGAACAGCTAAGCAGCAAAGTTCATGCCAGCCTACTGAACACAAGCCTACAACTTACAGTATGCAATTTAGGTAAAGAATCAATAGATTTACCAGCAATACATATTTGTTGTCATGTGCTTGTCAGGACTTGGATGCATTTGGATTGAAATTCACTCCCAGATTTTAATCTAGGTATTAATCCAAAGGTAATACCCAAACAGCTTCACGTGTCTGGTTACTCACACAACCATTAATCATCTCTGCTGACTGCATCTTATCTCAAAGCCAGACCCTGAGCCCAGAGAAGTCCTCCACTTCTTTCCCAGGTAGGAGCTGCCAATCGCAGTGCGAGCAGTTGTTGAAGCCACAGGGACCACCCATGAAACGAGGCACTAAAGCTTGACAATGAAAGCTAGCAAGACCTGGCAGTACATGACAGGATCTTCTTAGCAAAGACCATTCCCAATTTCCCTGGCACAGAAAGGCCAGAGGTAAAACCCTGGTGCTGTTAAAATCAAAATGAAGCTTTCCTCCTAACTTCAATAGCACCGCACTTTTATCCGCTGCCATCTCAGCGGTGTCGCACTTAACTGCAAAAACAATCCCGTGTTTTTAAGCGGTGCAGATGAAAGTCATCTGAGGCTATAGGGCGAGTTCCTACTATCGCTCGCTTTGAGGTTGCAGTGGTGTCAGATATCTGTTGGTATTTCGTCCTTGTCCCGTGCCCGTAACACAGAAAGCAGCAGCCGTAAGATGCTAGCAGTGAAGAGATCCAGACTTAAGCACTTTCCAATAGCACAAAATGAGGCAATTTACCAGGAAGAGAGGGAGTTGCGTTAGCATGAAAAAACAATGCTAAGTTATCCACAAGATGCTGCGAGAGAAGGAAGACTCATCAGTCCTGAACACTGGAACCAGGAGGACCCATCAGGATTTTACATGACAGTGGTGAAGCCAAGCCAAGTAACCACTGCTCTAACTGGGGCTGTGCAGAGCAGCACAATTGCCTCCCTGTGCATGGTGTAACAGATAACAGGTTTAGAGAGAATCTGGCCTCGTGTTTTCCACTGAAGGTCTGCGTGACAGGCGAGCTACTGCAGCTGGGAGCAACCCAGGAGTTCCTGCAGAAAATCTGCCCACGAGTGTCTCATGGGGGGGCTTAAATGTGGCTGCAAGGCCAGTTAGCAAACACGAGGTGTGTAACTGGTCACGTCTGCAGGTGGGAGCAGTTAATCCCGGCCACCAGCAGCCCTCTGGTACAAATCAGGTGAGCAGGAGATGTGTGCAGACCATGACACTGGGAAGGTGCAGCCTCTGCCTCTGTGGAGCCGAGAAGCGCCCAGTGGAAGTGCTTTACCTGGCATGGAGGCAACATAACTGCTCCCTGCTAAACGTCTGAGTGAGGGGCACTGAGACCGCTCCTTCCTGGGGTTAAGAAGGACTGAACGACACCTTACCACTTAAATCACCTCCCCGTGCTGTTCGTCGAGCTCAGGTGTGCACCAGGCCCACAGCCTTGGCAGCAGTTCGGAGCCCTGCAGAGCCTTGGCTTCTCCCCTGCTCCCAGCCAGCCTCTCCTCTCTGCTCCGTGTTTGCCCTCTTCAAACTTTTGGCCCCTGACACGGGGAAGCGTTTGGAGAAGACTGGCTGGGAGGAAAGGAAACGAGATTAAACAGAATAGGTCACTTGAGAGCGGTTGCAGAAAAGTCTTTGTTTGCTTGGTCTGGTAGCTTCGGGAGGTAGGAGCTTCACATCTTTTGCGGTTACATTTATGTAGAGAATAAAGGCTTTAATTACTTTTTAATTACTCTTGCTTTGAAGCAGGCTGTAGAGAAGCCAGAAGAAGAATTGAGACTCAGATTGCCTCAAAATCAGAAGTGTCAAATAAACTTCTGAAGATTACAAATGAACCAATAAAGCATTTTCCAGTTTTACTAAATTCTTTTCCACTCCTATCACATACGACATCCCAAGTTTCAGACACTGCCTTACCTGGCCATGGCAGGCACGGAGTGGCACCTCCTGCTCCTTGGGGAGGGTTCCCTGCAGCCCCCTGTGCTGCCAGCGCATCTCCCCAGCCCGTGCAGTGGGCGGACAGCAGTTTCAGGAGGGGGGGTACGCATGGAGTTGGATGTTTCAAGGGAAAACAGAACCTGATACTTCAGTTCCCACAGGATGCCACCGCAGCGACTATTTTCTGTAAAACAAAACCAGCGGAATGGTGTTTTACGCCACAGCATCACATAAAAGGCAGGAGAGTTGGCCCGGTGATACTCCTACACAGACAGATTCCTGCCTCTCCTGACAGGTTCACGTTTCTTTATCTGGCAAGCATAAAATTATAGTCTATGTACAAAGAAGCCTTTTTATTTAGAGAACAATTAAGCTAATCCCGGCAAGATTTCATGTTTAACTAGGTTTGTAGTGAACAAGTTTGTCGTCTGCATTCAATCAAGCTCTTTTGCCTTTCAGAAAATAGGGGGAAAGCAGTGTAGCTGGAAGGTGGAAATCTAGGCTGTCTGAATTGTGTGCAAGTCCCACATGAGTAAAACTACAGATCTATTTGCTAAAACCTCAGTATTTTACCAGGTAGACTTCTTTCTTTAACCTTTCATTAATCTTCCAATTAAGTAGTAAGCATTTTTTTTTTTTTGGTAAGCCTGCTTTTTTCATTAAAATGACTTGGTGTACACAACTGCACTTGATAAATACACATATATGAATATGTATGCAAACATGCACGATAAAATGAAATTGGTATTGGCATAAAGGTAACATTAGCTGCACTCATTACAAGATGCAGACTCTTGGCCTTCAAAGTCTCACCTCTTCAAACGCCTGGTTAGGGTCTGTGCGTTTCAGTTCGGTTTGAGTTTGGGCTGGATCCAGCTGTGGCCAACGATGATCTGAATTCAATGAAGTCACAAGAAGATAATAATTCAGCTTCAGTTCTGGCTTTTGACAAAACAATGGTTCAAATCAATCTTTGGTTTTGGTTCTACTTCCTGCTTAACAGCTGTGTAAAGAAAAACATCTGGAGCACTACCCCGGTAGGGCCAATAACCGAGGCTGCGCGTTCATGCTATCCAGATAGCACCGATAATAACAGAACATCCGGGCCAGCCCTCAGCAACAACAGAAGCGAACAAACCCAAAATGTTATGCTCTACTCCCTGTAGCAGCCAGGGACTTCATCTACATCTTCGACAGTAAGGAAAACAGGACAAGAGCTGCTGTGGCTCTGAAGGAAGGCCACCCAGCACAGCCACAGGAGCACAGCTAAACTCTCTCCCCCAGACAAGGAGGCCTCATGGCTGTGAAAACCAACCTTTTGCTACCCCCTGACCATGCCTGGGCTCTACCCGGCACAGGCTGGACTACATTTTATCTCCATGTTTGTACAGCGCCTAACACAGGCGAGCCTTAATTTGGGATTCAGCCTCCAGAGGCTGGATCAAAGTAGGTTTAATGGGGAAGCATAACCCACACACAAAACACAAAGGAAGAGTAATTTATGAAGGGGTTGAGATGCTCTGTGGAGTGGTCTCAAGCCCTGCTTCCATCTGTGCAATTTCCAGACCATAACTGTGGAAATTTCTGATCATGAAACACGGGGACTACTCCCAGCACTGGAAGCCTAGCCCAAATTCAAGGAACCATCATTTCTGGAGAACAGGCCAGTAATATATACCTAGGAAAGGGTGCAGGATCATGAAATGTCCAGAGGTTGTGCACCCAACAAACACAAATGCTCCAAGCTGTGATTTTCTTAAACAAGGACCCCCGTAGCCAGCACTGGCTGCATAAAATTAGAACTGCCCCTGGCCTGTTTTATCACACGCTGCTCTTACGTATCAGGCAGGCCTCAAGGGCCTCTCTTGGAGCTTTTGTATTTTCATGGCACAAAACGCTGTTCATCTGCTCCCCACCTGGATCACATGCTCTTCACCTCTGGGTTTCAGAAACACACCGCCTCCTGTGTCCATTGGGAGACAAGTAAAAAATGTCCTTTGATGAAAATGTCAAATTGTTGCTGTTTCACTGCTCTTCAAGATGAGTCAATTATCTCTTTTTCCCCTCTGAGATTATTAAACTAAATTTGTGCAAGGCCAAGAGGAAAAACAGAATGCAATTGACAGTGGAGTTTGGTAAGCTTTTGTTAAAGTTGTGAAGTTTGTACTCTTCCTGTAAAAGTTAACAAAATCAGAAGAAAATAGAGCAACAGCTCTGCCAACACCACCAGGACCAGTAGTGCTCCCTACATTTCAACTCTCAAAATTAATTTTGGCTTTGCATACCAATGAAGATCTACTGGAGCTTATTTATATTTACCAGAGGGGGAACAGAAACCACAGTACATTAGCAGCCAACTTGCTAACTTCCTTGTTCAGTGACTGATAAAAATAGAGACGTGTTTCCAGGATAGTAGCCTCACTTGTAATGTTCTCAGTCCCTCTCTCTACCATACCCACAGACTTGCTGCCTTTAAAACATGTACCGAATCCCTCAAAACTATGCTTCCATAAGTCTGAACATGATACTATAGGAAGCTTGTAACATCTCTGTTAAACCACAAATCTAAATTTCACATGAGGAAAATGAAAGCATGCCTTCTGTTTTTTTTAGCATACTCAAATCCTGAATATCAATATGACTACTCAAAAGAAAAAATAGTTACAAAAGAAATTGTGACCTAATTTCTCTATTTATTTCTTATCGAGAAGTTTTCAAATACTGGTTGTGCCATTCCCCTCTTGGGAATCCTGAATATATTTGTCTCCATTCATATACCGAAAAGTGTAATTGGCAGGTTTGTGCCACCAAGTCTTTAAAAAAGTGTTTAAACGGACATATGTGAATAACAACTACAGATGCAAACCAAAGGATTGATAATCATGATTCACCCTCTTTGTTAAAGTGTTGGATATCAGCTACACAAAATGCTACAGTATTTTATTATAGAGATGTAAAATCATTCCATACTCTCTTCCAAACATACAACTTGTATTTCAGACAAGGATACCAAGGGGGAAAAAGTATCCAGCTGTCTAGAACTCCAGATTCTCTCATTTGTACTGTCATTTAAAATAAGACAAGATTTAAGACCAGACTTTAACTGTTTCCAAATGTTTTTGTGTATGCTTCTGCCGAAACCTTTAACCATTATCAAGCACTAGAATTCTTAAACAACAAATACACACGCCGTGTTCCTTTTATTTTGTTTTCAGACACTTTTCTGTTGAATGCTTGGTATCACACGTTAATCATGGTAATATATGATAAATACTTAATGATTTTCAGAGCACCTTGGGTAAATTGCAAGTGCAAACGATTTTAAACATTGATATACAGAAAACTCGTATTCCTGTGGGGAAATGTCTGTAGACACTGCAATAGCAAAAACGCACTCAAATTATAAGTTTAATTGTAAATTTCTGAAAAAACTATTCACCCTTTGAAACAATCTCACAAAAAATAAATACTAGCTTTACTGAGGAAAAAAATCTGCATGCACAGGAGAAACCTGAACCTAAATACATGTGGGAAATGCAGAATACGGCACTGAAACAAAACAGAAGGGGTTTAAAAATGTTCTCTCTAATCCTAGTATGTGTTTGGCTTTTTTTTTTTTCCTGGAAAAGATGTAACAAAGTGCAAAAAGTAGTTGAAGTATTACCTTCTTTAAGTGTTAGGAAAGAACACAGCCTCCCGTGTGACTTGCCAGTGGACCAGGAGCATATGTGGCCGATGACACACTCCGGGTCGGTAACTTGGCTGTCGATCCAAGCACTTCGCAAGCACAGACGAGTTAGTGTCTCAGCTTGACCTTCTGTCTTCAGCATCCATCTCGGAAAGAAAATGGTTTACTTGGGGGTGGGCTGCAGGAAAGGGTGACCATATGTTCTGAAGCAGAATTCACCAACAAACACGAAAAATTGAGAATTTCACTCTTTGCCGCTCTAGGTTTATTCTTCCATGTAAAAATAATCAGAATTTTACAGTTAATAGGGAGACTTATGAAATAACTTATTTCGTGGGCATTTTTTCTTTTAAAGTCAATATATTTTAAAGTCTATATTTTATGGTGCTATTTACAATAAAGAAAAAAACAACACTTTCCGTGATAGCAATAATTTATTGTTTTGCATAAGAAGGTAAGATCAGAATCCAGGTAAGACACCAACCAATGACCTGATGGCAAATTCAAGTATCGAGCTTGGTACAATAAAAAAAAAAATACTACCATTTGTTTGACTATGGCAAACAGCTAAAACACAATAAAAACATCTGGACTTGACTGTCAAAACATACAGATCCCTAAAAACCCACACAGCACATCTTGAATATCTGGAATATTGAAAACATGTTTAGTCATCTTCGTTCCCAAGTTTTAGGAGTCCAAAGGAGCACACAGCCCTCCCCGTAGGTGCCTCAGAACAATTCAGTACACAGGCTCAGCGTCCATCGTGATAACCAGGCTCCTGTGCTGTCAGAATTGTTGGGTTAAGACATTTTTTTGCCATGAGCTTGTATCATCCCTGCCAGCCTTACAGTGGCTTCTATTTTCTTTCTTTTTTCTTTTTTATTTTTTTTAAAGCAAACACAGTGATAATGTTGATTTTCAAGAGCACTCTAGTAATTTAACTATAACTACCTCTCACTCCTTAAAGACTCCGTGCACATTTTGCTCTGCTGGATTTATGTTTTTGTGATTCCCTTTCTTTTGCAGGTGTTACAATTCAGGACTTAGCTTCTGGCCTGGAGACGGGGCAGGCAGCCATCCATCTAGGAAATGCCTGCCAGGACTGTGCTGAGGATCAGAGTCGGTGTCTCTGTAAATGCACGGTGCTGCTCACTGCTGCCCAACACAGCAAGCATGTTGGAGAAGGTCCTCCTAGACCACACTGACCCAGGAATGGGAATTAAAATCTTTTCAAAAGGACAGGAAAAACAGCATGCAGGAGAGCCAGAACTGTTTCAAATGGGGACTTTGGAGAATATTCTAGCATATAATTCTTAAAGAGAAAAGCAGGTCCCTTATGGGACAGTTATTTTACACTGATGTTCTGAGACACCATGGGGTAGAAGCAGTGTTAAGAGTGTTTCATTATGGACTAAAGCTCCTCTGGTTGGAAACGGCCAGATCCTGACAGCTGCAGAGTGCCCGCTCAGTTTTCACTGGTTGCAAGAGGTGGTGAGGGCACTCGGCACCTTGCAGGCAAAGGCAAACAGCCTGAATTACAGATCCCCTGAAAAACAGTTTGATTTTCAATAATTAAAAAAAAAAAAAAAAAGATAACCATTTTCTCAACCCACAGAATCTGCATGCAATTAATTTAATCAACAAATTTCAATTTGTATTACAAAAAGGTTTAAGTCCACCTGAAAAATGGTGAAATTTGACAGAAGTTACATTACAGCCATTCAAACAGAGCATTTATCCATACTGAGATTCAGTACATCTGTAACTCTTGCATAAACATTTCCAGACTCCTAGGGATTTTGCTGTTGTTGCTTGCATTTCATTTGTTTTATACAACTCTAAGTCAAAAGCAATGACCCACACATTAAATATGCATTTAGAATAAAACTGCAGAACCCGATGGCTTGATCAGCACATGAACTGAAATAAAATATTTACATGGAATGTTGAGCTCAATTTACAGAGACGGTGTTTCAAATTACAGTCTTAGTAATCTGTTTAATAAATGATCACATTGACAAGAAATTTAAAAACTTAACATCCCTTTTCAACCCTTTCATAAATATATAAGTTTTCACTAAATTCTTTACTCTTTAAACAAGACATCTATATTCTCTTTACAGATTAACATGAAATAACTGTTTCCTGTTTGAATGCCACAGATGTGATGATCTGAATTGAGCAAGTTCCTATACACATTCTGTACTTACAAGACGTATTCACAACACAACACATGGGTGTTACTTGGTCTTTACAGATGTATTCACTTTCTGCATATCAGTAGTAAATAAAGAAAAATACCAAATTATCTATAGTAAAAATACATAGTCTATGATACATTAGTTTTCACTGCCACATCAAATTTAAAATGAGGTTTCCGTGTCTGACCACTGACAAAGATATTTTTTATAATGAAGTCTACAGCATTAATTTATTTTTGGATAGAGACAAAATGTCTGTTACATTACTAAAAAAAGTATCACTACATACTGAACAATAGGAAGAGTTAACTTATTGCAACTGCTTTCCAGATCTTCAAGGTTTCCTTACTAATTGGTTGAAAATTTCTGAGGGGAAATCTGTTCTAAAGAATGCTAAAAATGTTTGTAATCAATTTAAAGAAAAAAAATAAAAACTCTTTACTTTGTTGCTATTCATACTGCTTCGCCACTGTTTTTACAGATGACTAATCCCAAAGATTTTGAAGTAATATACATAGTAACTCACATTTTTCCCTATTTAAATAAATATTCCTGTGAGTTTTGTTGTGCCACAAAGCATGCATGAAAATGTTTTCAATCCATGCATGCTCACAGCAGAGTTTTTCACAATTAAGCCACTGAATATATCTTTTTTTTCATGAATACTCAAGTGCAAAGGAATACGAAAATCACTCTGTACATATAAGACAAGGTTCACATCTAGAAAAGTAAAAACACTTATCTTTTTATGGATAGGATGTCTTCCTCATAAAACTGTTGGTCACTTTTGCCTGCCTCAGTTCTCTCAAGCACTTAACGGATAATAACTTCCAAGTGCTGATGTGCTTTTTATGAGAGCAGTTATGCTTAAAACCGTCAAAGTGCTGATCTCCAGTAGTAATTACTATCTTCTGCAAACTCTCCATTAAAAAAGCTTACCTTGGACATGGACATAAGAATGATAGAGAGGTGTTTGGCAGTTTTGTTACACTAGTATTAGCTCACTTTACTGAGCGTAGTAAGACTTCGGTTCGACCTGCCTGTACTGTCCCAAAATTATGAACAGGAAGATTGAAGACACAGGAAAACAAGACCAGTGCCAAGTATGTGAAGAGTGCACCTGCTGCTCAGGCAGAGTTAGAAAGCCCTCCTACCAAGAAAATGGCCCTTAAGTATTGCCTAACCATGCACCAGATTTAGACTCAGTCGATTTCAGATGCCTTGTGTATATGAAACGTTACGAATGCAACCAGCTGACAGGAACCCAGAAGGTCTCAGACTCCAATCTGTCAAAAGTTGTTTTGAGCTCACTGTAGGCTGTAGCGAGGTCATCGTTGACTATCACCTTATCAAAGAGGTGGCCATACTGGCTCTCCATCACCTGGGCAGACTTGATCATTTCTTGAAAATCTTCCTCCTAATAAGATCAGTGCAAGGATTAGTCTGTCCACAGAAACATTATATAAACTAATTCTGTGGTAAATGTGAAGCTACTTGTTTATTTCTTATCTCGTCAGGAAATGGAAATTCTGTTTTTTATAAAAAAAAATACAGAAATGACCATTCCAAATAATCTCAGAGAACATTCTCATAAATAGCGTTTGCTCAACAGGCAATTCTTTCATCTCAGCCCTTGCAGTAACACCGTTGGTCACCGCATGGTAATTAGAGAGACATCTTCTGTTAGCAACACCAGTGGAGAATGTTTCTCGCTGTTTACTTTGATGATATATTTAAAATTTCATTACTTACGCCTTGGCTTGCTATCAACAAGCAAATTATTACAGTGCAGCCTTTACTCTTTTAAGAGCTTGGCAGGAGCTGTCTTCCTATGCCTTGTTAGACCGGGTTCAGTGGACTTCTGTTCATGTTTGGGAGGGAACAAATCCTTGGAATTTAATTGATTACACAACTATGAGATAATAAAATTGTCCTAACTAAACAATATTCTGAAGTTTGCTCTTAAGAATGAACTCCTCTTACATTTTATATATGACAGGAAGTATTGTTGTAGTGCATTATTTCCAAACTATTTCAAAAGCATATTCTACAAAGACAGTCATACATAGACTTACATCAATCTCTGTGACTCTATCTATGACTTAGCTTGAAAACCAAATCTAAAAATTCCCAAATAACATCTTATGTTTGAGTGAGGGAAAATGATACACCCCTTAAATGCAGAAAACAAAGTCTAACCATGATTGGCTTTGGTTTAGTCTCAATTAAAATATTTTTATATTGTATTTCAAGGAAGTAAGTAAGTTACTATTGGGTAACACGACTATTTTTTTTTCTTTCTTTTCTGATTATTGACAAAAGGCAGCATTTGTTACTTTTACTTCCATAGATTTTTTTCATTCTTTCTTATAATATTTATTCCCCTGTAACAATTTTTGTGTCACTTAGCCCAGAATATGTTCTTTTTATTAAAGCAGCATTTATTTTTTCAATTGATGCTTTATATTTGAGGTTTCCTCTAAATTTAGACTCAGAAATACACTTGATAAAACAAGGAGATTCCTATACTTAAATAGAAACATCTAAGCCCACATGCAAATTTTTTAAAGGAAATCCACAGCATTATTTGTCATAAAAATATACTTGCATTTTGAGGGTTCTTCAATTACATAAACTCAAATAGAGCACGATGGAAATGTAAATACCCATGAGCACAGCAAACAATGAGAACATCACAGCAAGTTTAGGGTGACAGAGACAGGGAAATAACATGTATGCTAACCACCACAAACAAACTCTTAACAAGTTCTCATGCTTTACGATGTCTAAATAAACTTACTGTAAAGGGTTTTGCAGTTCCCCTATCATCTTTACTTGAAATAATCTTGGCATTTTTTCTGGTCTCTCTCAAACGGTCAAGCGGTGGAGGCTTTATAAATATAACAAATGGTTTAAACTCATATGTCCGTAAGTGTTTCACTGTCTGGGAAGAGGAAAGATTTAAATTAATTAGTTTATTTCTCAAAATGGAATTCACTGTAGTAAAAGAAACTCTCCACTACGCAAAATAAACCCATAAAGCACTTCTAGAAGGCTATCTTCAGAAAGGCTATCTAAAAGTTAGCTTTCTGTCCTCTCACATTGTCAGGGTCCACAAGACCCTGGAGAATGGGATCCCAGAAGGGCTCACAAGCCTGGGTCCCCTGGAGAATTTAGTGTTTCACTGAAAAATCAGGCATGCTGGACTTGCACCAATCTGGCCAAGAAATCTGTCCGCACCAGCCCCAGGAGCCCCTGCCCAGTTCCCCTGGTGCAGGTTTGGCTTGCCTGGATGCTCTTCTGCTGGCACAGCCCTCTTCCTGCTGCTCTACAGAAAATCCCCACATCTGAAACTGCACCGGGAACTGCTCACAACCTGCTGGGGTTCAGAAGCCGCAGGCTGGCCACCCTTGGAGATGAAACACTTTGCCTACTTTTAAACAAAGTGGTCCAGCTCCTGAAAGCACTGTAGTTATTAGTAGAAAATAATTCCCAGTGGAGCTGTTCAGCTGAGTTGAAAGACAAGGAAGGTCAGTGCAAGAACAAATGGTTTAGACAGGAAAGTTCTTAACAATTATCCAGCCAACAACACATTGAACGTGTTCCTTGACTTGTGTGTGCCCTGCAGGGAAACCCTTTGCACGGACATACTGCTAAACGCGGAAGAGAGGTGCTGGATTGGGCGGCAGCTCATAGCTGTTCTGAAATTTAAGTTTTGAAGAGAATCTCTAACATGAAACAGCAGAAAGTTGAATGAAAATATGGGAGCACTTTGTAATTACATATTTGGTATTGTGATGTGGGCTTTCAATTCAGTTAATTACTGAGCTGAATACTTGCAATACATATTGAAGTTTATTTCCTCTTCTCCTTTCAGCAAGCCTTGCTGCAATAAAGTCACCCAGCAAGCCCACTCAATAGTAACTCAGCAAGGAATAAAATATACTTTTTTAGAAACAGGTAGGTTCCTGGAATCCTAATATGCAACATGGGGAACTACAAGATTCCAGAAGTGCTTACTTACATGAGGCTGCACATCCAACAAACAGACTTTGTTTTTAGCTAGGACTGATCGAACAGAGTCTAAACTTGTACCATAGTAGTTGTTCTTATATTCACCATACTCGATGAACCTGTGGCAGAAGGTGAAAGCAACTAGAATCATTTCCATTTTCTCCAGCAAAAACTTATCAGTTTGGTTTATAAGATCTAATTCAGAAGCAAAAATATTTTACTTTACACTTGAGTTTTACCATGTTTTATAAAGGAAATGCTGTCAAGTACTTCAGCATGTCAATTTTAAGAAATCTTCTACTTTACCACGTTCAAATCAGTAACACCTGCTTGTATTACAGTTAAAGAGAAAAAAGTACTGTAGTCCAACAGCCCACTAATGTTTTCCATCACCTCTTTTTCTGAACTAATGCAATGCAATAAAACAGTGGATAAGCTAAACAATAGAAACTACTGAAATTTCATTACACACTACAGAATATCCAAATTCTGTCCCAGAAGAGAAGGAGGAGCTACAACAGTGCTAATGGAACCGAGGCGGCTGGTTCTGTGCTATAAAAGTAAAGCACAAGTTGCCAAAAAAGCAAAGCACAGTTTGAAGTTTCAATAAAACCCACAGCTTTGTGTCTAATACACTTTTGCCCTCTGAAACACTGAGGCAAAATTTCAAGCTACAATATTTTACAGGCTGCTAGAGAGCATGATGCTACCATTGTCTTCATTTTAGTTTAACTTCTGGAGGGTTTACAGGCAGGGGCTTCACTGTAGGTCTCTAAATTCAAAAGCACAGGAAGTGCCTGTCCTGAAAAAGAGCGGAACTACACAAACATTGATTCAAGCACGTTTGCAGCACTTCCAGACCCCTTTCTTCCAGCACTGCAATGCTTTATGGCTATCAAAGATGACTCCCTATTAAAAGAGAGCTCCCCCACCCTCAACACCTACAGTTTCAAGTCTTACTGATGAGCTGAAGTACTGAAACCACTTGGAAACTTAGAAACATTTGCGTCTTCCTATATTTCTTTTTTGTTCTGTATTTCTTTCAGATTCTGTGAATTGTTTATGTATCAAAATGTAATTCTAACACATCTTCAAATCACTGCAACTTACATCCACTCTGAATTATTATCTAAAGTTACAACCAACCTCATTTTACAATAAAGCCATTGTTTTAACTACAGTTCTAATTAAAACCTCTTCACCATACTTGTTATTCTGTACGTCTGTCTCAAACAAGTGCTTGGAAATGAAAATGTATTCAACACCATCACTTTCTTGGCTTCTTCTTGGTCGGGTAGTGTCTGCAGTTTAATTAAAAGAAAAAAAGAGGAGATGTACAAAACAATATAATGCAAACCAGTTCAGGAAACATTCAAAAGCGCACAACCCTTGTGCAATACTAAGCATAGTGGTTCCCTTACTTCTGACAGACATAAGGCTGCTCTGGTAGGCAGCACTCAACACGTGATAGGATTGAGTTTAAAAGCATGCAGAGAAGAAAAAAAAACCTACTGGACAAGAGTCAGATTATCATTTTTATTAACCAGTGGAAAAATCCAATAAAATGAGGACAGCTGAATAATAAAAATGAGCAGCAGTCCATAACAATTACCCCAACTTTGCCACTCGTTAAACTTATTAGCATATTAGACCATAAAGGGAAACAAAGTTCACCAACCTGATTTATAAAATGTTATGTTCATTAACAACACTCGCAGCTATGGTATGTAAAGCATGATAGTAAAGAAACAGGGTGTGAATTTTATGTTTTAGTGCTTTTCGTTTTCTGGTGATTCTTTTTTCTTTCAGTAGTCTTGTATTATTAGTTGCAGTTTTTACTTTCCTTCAAGCACTAGGCACAAAGTTTTTACCTACAAATGAAACTCCCTTGTGGGGTTGCCACTTATGGATAACAAAGCCATTTAAAAATCACATTTAACACAAGGTGTGTGTTACAGCATCATGTATTCTTCATCATATATGAACATATACAACCTGCTTGCAGAAACACAGTTCTTGAATGACATTTGATGCCATGCTCTTCTTAGGCTGACAAAGAGAAACATTTCCAAGACAAGACCTCCAGTTCTCCCTGCAAGTCCTAACTTACTGAATTTCAGGGAGATGGATTTCTTTACTTGTTTATTTTAAATTATAACCACAAATTTGGAAGAGAAATGAGAAAAGGCAGCTTGATGAATACTGGCAATTTTTAGAGAAATACTTTTAGGCAAATGATTGCATATGCTTCAATGTGTTAAATGTTTGGGAACATCTGCCTTTTTGTTGTAGTTTTCAATACCCAGCTGAGGCAAATATTTGCAAATGTAATGACTTGCTGAAAACAAATGTATTCACTTTTCTACCTAGAAAATTATTTAATACATATACCTTATAGTATACTTGTACTTGCAAAAAAATTGTGATAATATCTCCTGAATTCAAAATGTTGGACCCATGTTTTTGAAGGATCCCTATAGGAGGCAAAATTACAAGTACAAAGCAGACCAAGGAATGAAAGCCCAACTAAGACTGTTAAGTCCTCCATGTGAAAGAAAAAACAGTTAAGTACTGTAGAATTTAATACAGAGCAATTTCATACATTATTATACAAATTATATTATTTGATCAGATAGAGGGAATGAAGGGAAAAAATCCCCAAACCGACTTTTCTGAAGCTAATAAAAGGGATTTAAATAATTTATGCATGGGATGAAATTGTTTATTATCAGCCTTTATTTTCCAGCCTAATGTATAAAGGGCATTTTGCTGAAAGCAAGCATTGGTAACAGAGTATGTTTCACTGTTTTACAGCTAAATCCAGGGTGTTCTTCAGCCGAGTTTCATTACTAAACCTCACTGACATCAATCATGTTATACTTGCAGTAAAAATCCACTGCAATGCCTCTGAGCCAAAACGTCCTATCAATTTAATCAATGCTATTTAAAATACAACTGCAGCAGCACTTTCAGAAATTAGCAAAGTAATCTGGATGCCAAGCATGCATTTAGAGACCTAAATCTGAAAGTGCCTTAAGTTAATGCAATAATAAAGGAAAGCCAGTATAGCATTAAGAGAATAGAAGTGTGTTTTTACTTACGTGGCACTGTTACCCCGTAATGCTGGGTGTCACTGATCAGCAATTTCCGTTTAAGTTCATTCAGTCCAACCCCTACAGGACCTGAAAAAAACAAATGGTGCTGTTTCCCCACAGCCAGGTCTCTCTGGTCTTCAGGCACAAGTAGTACTCCCCGAGATAAGTCCACATAGCATATAGCTAAAATACAAACTGGCTTTTAATCAGTCATTTAGAAACGCCCATGGATATAGCCTCTCCTCGAACATACAGCGCTGACAAACTTCAGGGGAGTTAGCTGGCAGTTATTGTGTCCTGACTTTACTACTGAGGAAAAAATCAGTGAAAATGTTGACAGCAAAGCCAACTTTCTTCTCCACGGCAGCTACCCACAACACTCCCCCCCCGAGGAGCACTGCTTCCACCTTCTCTCCACGTCCTGGGAATCCCGCTCCTGCCAGCCTCTGTCGGCCTCAGGCCGTCCCCGTCCACCTTTCGATGGAGTCAGGGCAGCACTGAACAGGTACAGGGATGAAGGGCAGCTCCTCTCCATGCACTCAGCGCTCCCCAGGTCACAACCTGTCTGGGGTGCTTTTGTTTCTTTCTTTGTTGTTGATTTTCTTTTGAACTCTGATTGTATGCTGCCTGCGGTCTGAATTGGTCCAAAACAAATGTTTCCTTCTTCATGTGGCTGCCAAAGAGAGACCACTCTTGCAAGGAGGTTGGCAGAAAGAAACAGAGACTGCATGCAAGTTTTTTGACCCAACTCCTCCACCTCCACTTGAGTACTGCTGTCCTAGAAGTTACCGAGGAGACATTGCTTTTGATTTTGGGGTTGTCCCTAAGTCTTAGCCATTTGCCAGTGACTCTCGAGGTTCCTCTGAGGGCACTCTGTGTCCTGTGAGCTCTCAGAAGCTCCATGTGGCAACCGCTCCCTGGCACCAGGCACCTTCTGTGCAGGGCTCCAGCCTGTCCGCCGCGTTTGGTGGTGGGGCTGTGGTGATATGTTCAGGGAGGAAGCACAGCTGTGTGTGTCCAGGAGTTTCTGATGGTATACTGGCCTTGTTTCTGCCAAGCCAGGTCAAGAGCAGAACACAGAGGAAAGTAATTTGAACCACATCCCAAATAATCCAAGGATAATACATGTGGTTTTAAGGAAAATTCTTGCTGTTGTAGGAAAAGGGATACATATATGCATTGAATGCTTTGTAACAGAGACATTTTAGAGATCAGAAATACAACACCTAATAAACATTTTAATGAAAGCGTGATATATTGCTTAATTACTAGTGAATCTGGTATCAAGAAACAAAGCCTGATGCTTCAACACCTTCAGGTAACTATTTGTAAAAATGACTGTCCACCCTGTCTGAAGTTAGAAACACATAATGATGAAAAGCAAAGGCCTGCTACTATCCCCAGACTGTAGTCCCTCTGTAAAATCTTAAGAGTTTCTGCATTTATAATTTTATATGTTTACATAAGTTAAAAACACAACTACATTTCAAGTTCCATCTCTGACCCGCCTGTAAATTAATCTATCAGTATGTATAAATGTTTATTTAATATGGTGTACAGCAGCCTCTACTGGTGCATGTCTGCAGAGGAAAGCAATGTGTCATGAAGATAATGGCATTACTTTTGTGTTTATTTAAAAAAAAAAAACATTTTTTCCTCTTTTAATAGTATAGCTATTTAAGCAAACAGATTTTTTTTCAGGAAAAGTAATTTAAATTCTCAATATATTCTAGCAAAGTTGAATGAAACAAGTGGAATTTGAGTTAAAAAGAATCATTGTATTCCTCTAAAGCAAAAAAAAAATTCCCATCAAATCTACACAAATATTATTTCCTTAGCCTATGTGCTGTCAAATCAACAATATGCTTTTAGCTCTATTTATATATAAATAATCCAGGCTTCATTTACTCTGACAGATGCTTTAGAAACTTAGATCAAATCTGTTTTAAGACCCAAACCTCATTACTACTCTGTCTCCCCCTCCAGATTACCATTCTAAATTCATCTTTAAAGATAACTACTGAAAGTTGTGGATTCCTCTTTTTCAGCTGTCTTCATGAAAATCTCGTAATTGTAGCACACGGACATTAGGACATGAGTCCTAATTACTAAAGCCATCCATTATGCTCGTTTTTACACCACACCTCCTGAGTGTAATGTATACTTCTCTTCTGAATCTTCTTTTCATTTGATGCTACAGAGAAAGATGCTGGTTTCTAATAATTATGAATCTGAATATGATTTGAACTCAAGAAGAGAAGAAAGCATCAGGATTGAAAAGGACAGTCCAGATTCTTACTGCAGAATGCCAGGCATGTGGGACACATGACCGTAGCATAGTTTTAGTTTACTATAAATCACCCCAGGCAGCAATATTTAGTGTTACAGTGACAGATTTAGAAATACTTTGTTTATTTTTTTTAAATGAACATTTATGTTGCTTGATGTTCCATGTTAGTCATGTCAACTGAGTAATGGTTGAATCCTGCACAAACGGACTGCAGTGCCTACCTTGCTGTAAGACAGTCTCTTGCAGAATTAAGACCCCCAATCATTAAAATTTGCATTACGTTTTGTACCATTCAGATACGTCTTAAGAAAACTGGAAAAACTGTTTGATGTAAGTTCAGGTCTCAGGAAAATTAACCCAAGCAGTTACTCTTCACCAACAAACTGATCTCCTAGAAGTCTATTTATTTGGAAGAAAAAAAAAAAGAAAAAAGAAAATGGTCTTTCAGAAAAGATTTTGGAAGTTAGGTGATATCACCTCTGCTGGGACTATAAAGACCCAGTAGAAAACATGCATTGATGGGCATTCTGTGTGTCAGTTATTCCTTTTCTAGTACAAGGGACAATTATAACGCAATGTAGAACTATGGCACAATGACATATGAGGTAGAAAAGCAGAACATCATTTTTCTGTTTTTCGATAAATTGTAACTAGCAGTGGCAGTGTACTTCTAGATTTGCTGTTCACTGAAGCAGGATCAGGGAGTTCGTGCCAGTTTTCTCATTGGCAAGACTCGCCAACATAGATGTTGCATCCTTTGTAAAACAGACATTTCTGAACCATGCTGACCTACCTATTCATTCAGCCCAGAAGGTTTAATGAGCATAGCAATTCTAGAACTCCTTCTTCATTGTTCAGATGGTTTACTTGGAGAAGTATGGTCAAAGTAGACTATATTCCTACAGTATTGCTGTAGAGCTATTACATTTCTGCAAGCCACTACTGAACGTATGCTAAAGCTATGTGGAGCCACTTCTGTTTCATCTGCCTTTGTACTGAGACAGACCTTGTCTTCGCATAGCTTCTTCATGATAAAACTAAAGGTGATGGATTTTTTATTTTTTAACATAAGAAATACAGCAACAGAGAACTCTATCAGTCCCTGATTCCTTGACCAGAAGGACACCATTGCAGGGAGTAGACAGCCTAGTTTGGGGACAAGACCCCTTTCTGATCTGTGCCACATGCTAATAACTGTTCCGTTGTGGTTACACACCTCTGGTCCTTACTTCCATCACTGCCCAGGACAGATGCATCACCACAGATGCACCTGAAAGGCTTTACATGCCTCTGGTGACAGCATTGTATGCAAACAACCGTGTGTGTTCTGGGGCACATGCTCGTGGTTTGTTACTACTGACCTTGCTTAACCCTAGCACTGCCCCCTTTAGAAATTTCTGTCTTAGCTGATACTATGCCATGTAAAATTGCAGTATATGGCACATCCATTCTGACTCTCAAGAAACAAAATTTGTGCTAGTCTGGCCTTCGCAATTACTGAAGCAGAAGCCTTTGTGAGCAGGACATTTTCCTCATTAAAGTAAATGAAAATTCTATTGTCTAAACAATATGTTTCACATTAAAATGTTCTGCCTCAGCTTGATAAGGCTGCAACACTGGTCACATGATATTGGACAATTTTGCTTTTAGCAGAATCATCACATTCATAACACCTAAAAGACAGCACAGCAGAAGCATCTGTATCATTAGCACTCCAGATGATCCATTATTTTAGCCCCAAGGATATACAGGACTTTATTCACAAGCATACATTTGCAGACAAGGTAAAAGCTTGACAAACTAATACATCTAGCTGAACCTGAGACTAAGATATATCACACTACAGGGCACTAAAAATTACTATGTATGCAATTTGCATTCTGTAAATTAGACTAGACCAATTTAAAATGAGGCCAAAAGAAATTTCCACTTTACAGTTGTCAAACTCTCTTTACCTAAAAAAGAACAAAACAAAACCTCAAAAGCCTTCCAACAGTAAATTATGCATTTAGGCTTAGCATAACACAACAGACATTTAGTGTCCCCACCAATTACAGCTATAAATTCATTATCTGTCCCTTTGTTTCCTGGTAATAATAACCAAGTTATGTTTGACAGATTATATTGTACGCTGCTACTGGCACACAAAAAGCTTTTAGAATATATTCACTCCTACTATACCTGTGTTGCTTAGCTCTGCTACTTTTTCCACATTTTGCACAAGACATTTTTATGGTATTGGCCAGACTTAAGCTGCCCTTAATATCCAGAGAAAAACATCAGAATTACTGAAGTCTGCAATAAATTTCTGAACTGCTTTTGTTACTGAAAAAGCACACTTTCTTCATTTGATTTATTACAACAAAAATCAAATGAAATCTCTAGGTATTCTTTAGATCAGACATATGCAATTTGTTATAAAAAGTCTACTTATCACACTTTTGCACTGCGCTCTGTTGATGTAAGTGTAAAATCAACTCAACCATGTTATTACTTGTTGCATATAGCCCACAATCTCGCAGTGATCACACTAGTAGGTGGCTGAATTTTAGTGCTGGAGAGTGACAAACCTGTTTATTAAAAACTAAATTTAATGTTCCCTTGGATATGAGTGATATAAAAACATAGCTACTCAACAGTTCATAACAGTCCCTGATAGAGGGTCATATTTCTCTGCTCTGCTGCTTTTAGAATGGAGGAAACTTTACTAATGAAGCATCAGCCTATGTACTACTGCAAAAGAAACAAGAATTAATGAGACATTATTCATTGGCAGTATTGGTTACTCACTGGCACTCCAATGGCTACATTTGAAAAATTTAAAATAATATACTTCCTCCTTTTTTAGAAGATTGAAGCAATACATTTCAATTAGATAATAAATACTGTAGTGAAGCTATGGTGGTGACAGATTACAGAGGAACAGAAAGCTAAGGGTGACATCTTTGATATTCTGCAGCTATATTTACATCTGCTCTTGGCACACAGAGGTCCACCTCTCATCTACCTTTCTCTCAACCTGCTTATTTACTTATTTTAACACAGCAGATTTTGTTGCTGTCCCCTTATATATACTGTCTTGATTGACCACAGGTATTTGTTCTTTTTCTATATTGCTATATTGAATGATCTTTAAGAGCAGAGCACTGACTTAATTCTTAAGAGTTTTAGTACAGATTGACTGCCAGCTTCAGATTAGTCACCACGGTAGCTATATTTTAACATCAACTATTTTTGTTTTGGCAAGGCTGTAAACATCGTCTTCTAGAGCATCTGTATATACTAATTAGGATATCCTATCTAGATGGGTGGACTACAAGACAGGTGAAAAACTGCATGAACAATCGTGCTCAAAGGGTAGGCTCCAGGTGGCTACTGAGCTAGCCATGAGTCCCCAGCGCATGCTGGCAGCAATGAAAGCTAACAACATGCTGGACTACATCAGCAAAAGGATAGCCAGTGAATTGAGGGAAGTGATTCTTCCCACTTGTTAGACTCTGAGGAATAATCAGCCCATGTTGTGCCCTGTGTTACAAGAAAGATGTTGACAAACTGGAGGAAGGCCAATGGAGGGCTTCCAAGATGATCAAGAGCTGAAGTATGACCTTCAGGTGAGACAGGCCAAGGTGGAACTGGGCTTGTATAGCTTGGAGAACAGATGGCTTCAGGAGGACCCAACAGCACCATTCTAACACTTGTTGAGAAGATGGAGCCCGCCTCTTTACCAAGGTGAATAGTGGGAAGACAGATTCTCAGCGCTGTTGTCATCAGCAACCTGCTCTGAATTCAGTGCTGATCCTGCTTTGAGTGGGAGGTTGGACTAGGTGACTTTCTAAGATCCCCTCCATATGAATGAATCTGTGGTAAATATTGCGCTAATTGTCAGTCCTCTGTTTTACCAGGTTAAAAATAAGGTTAATGTTAATTTGAAAACAACTTACCAACCAAAACTACAAGCCTGTATTTGTCATTAGGTTGTCGTCTGTATCTTGCAACTTCTTCGTATGTTGGGATATCTGCTGTGTCGTACTGATCGCTCTTCTTGCACTCATACATAGATTTGTTTGTTTTTTTATCTTTTCTGCTAAGACGAAAGCTTCTTCTAAAACCAGCTGCAATAAGAACAGGATTTTTTCAAAATAAGAAAGTAAGTCTCCTCAAAATATCTGAGAACAGTCTCTTCCAAACACTCGAGGATTGGTGCATGGAATAAAAATTGCACCGTATGTTTAATAAGCCATGTCATTAAAATGATATTTTCCCACAGTTTAAAACTATGTCAGATACCTATATAAACTGCAAAATTAAGATTATCAATAAAATCATCACAGTTACAACAAGCTGTAAAAAATAATTACATTAAGTTGTTAACATATTTAGAAAATTTGTGTATTTTATACATTAGGAGATATACACAAGGAAAACATTCATGCAATCTGGACTCTCATACCATACTTAATGCATTTCTATTAAATCATCATGGCACACAGACATCAAATACAACATATGGTAGAAACACATCTAGTGGTTGAAAGAGTTAATGAAAATTAATTGAATTATTTTTTGTGCTTGGCTCCATGCTGATACTACAAAAAAAGCACACTGAACCTTTCCCGAAGATGTTTAAAAATAAAACCAAACACTGTCAGTTAAATTCCAAAACACCATGAAACATCTTAGACAACACAGTTGCTGTATTATGGATATGTTAGCATGAAATTGAAAGTTAATATTCCTATTAAAATTGCATTTACAATTGCATCAACAGTATTACATCTATAGTACCTATCTGCAAGACTGGAAATTTCACATAGCTATTAAGTATTTACAAAAGAGATTATCATAGGCATTTTCAAGCAGAACAGTATACCTCCCCCAACACCATATGTTAAAAACTAATTTACTCCTGTGTTAATGATTACCTTACAGCTCTTCAAATAAATCCTTTACGTTAATTTTACTGGTATCTCTATTGTATTGCTTTTGTTCTAGAAGGAACTACAGAAAGGACTGCAAAGAAGGGCTGCAAAGCTGATTTCATTATTTGGTGGTAATATAGTAGAACACAAACAACAGTTTAAAATTACTGAAAAAATCCCAACACCTTTTTTCTCCCAAGAATATTTCATAGGACAGTAAACACATGTAAACTTTTGGTGACCCCACATTTTTCAGCAATATGTTTTCATAAACTTGTAAAAGCACTTATGTTTAGGTGTTTGAGAAGTAATCATATTACAATTTCATCTTCAAAGGCAGTATCTGGCAAATTCAACACCCAGTTCTGCAAATACTTAGAACCAGATCTGAAGCAAAATCCTATAAAGCTTTGTTACAGGCTTAGCATTTTGCACACCCACAGTTCCACTTAGCATAAATCTTTGCAGAACCTGGATCACAAAGCATGTTAACCTACTTATTTTGCTGATGTGAGTCCCTATTACCTATAGGAATTTTGCAATACATACATACACACAAAAAAGGAAGGAAATTTTGTTTTGAGAATCCAGGGATGTCGACCACTCATATCCAAAATATGAATAAGTAAAATTAAAATTTATGAACAGGGAGAAGAGCTAACAGCCACAGAAAAGGATGATGCCATTTTTAAGAGCTACCGTATGTCTAGACTGAGAAGGAGGTGGACTGAGATAAAACAGTGACCAAAATATAAAATAGGAAAACATAATGAAATAGACAGAATTATGCTATTTTATTCTTTAAAAAAAGAACACAAACACTGAAGTGACTGCAGTGAGAAAAGCTTTGTCAAAGTGTTGATAACTATAATCACGAGCCAGGAGATCCTGTCCACAATAGGGTGAAAGTCCATTATGACGCTACATAATCACAGTATATGCAACTATATAAATAAAAGCTAACAGTAACATTAGCAATACAGACATGTGAAAAGGGGTTATAAATTTCCTGAGGTCTCATCTGAAAGGCTTCAGGTTAAAAAACTGCCCTAAAAGCTAGCTAAACTGTTCCTGAAAATTGAGCTCCATGCCTCTGAGCCATGTCTCATAGCTCGTTTACCAACAGCTTCTTAACCTCAGCTTAAATTCTGAGATGTGAAATATTTTGGAAAAATATCCTTTTAGTGAAATTTTCATGATTAATTCAATTTCTACTGTTAGGTTTTAATAAGGTGATTTGTAACTCGTTCCTCTTTCTTCCACCCACTTCATTCAGATTTCAATAGCAAACTACCAGGACATGGGTTATTGGAGAATTTTCAATCTTTCCTCTTAAAGGAGAACAAAACCGTGTGGTGTTTTCTTTTGTGGGGAAAAATAAAAAAATAAAGAATAAAAATATAAGAATGTTTTTGGTGCAATCTTTAGGCTGATTTGTCCCGTGTCACTTTTACGGGCTACACATAAAGCATCACCAAGACTCAAGTGACATGGTTCCACTGCTAACGTGAGCTTCCTTGATTAAAACATTCGACCTTTCTTAGATTGAAACTAACTGGCAAAATGAAAATAGTAGTATTTTCCTTTACTTTTAGAAGTTTCAACAGCAAGTTTACCTATAGGTTACAGAAAACTATTACATTAATTAAAAAGAACACACAAATACGGGGGTCAGAGATAACAAAGGCAATTTCCAGTATAACTGATTTCTCTGCAGCATGCTTGTGAAAGCACCTTGTAAAACGACTGAATATGAAAGAGCTGTGGTATGGGGACTGCCTTGTCACTCGAAGATTATTGTCAATTTGAAAGTTCTTCCTCAGAGCACATCTGAAAAGCCCCAAGAAAGTTAGCTCTAAGTAGCTTTCAAATCCAAGGAAAATGTACAGTACAGACAGAAGAGATGAGACTGTTTCAAATATATCCCACATTTTTACGATACTGCTACTGCGTTCCTGGAAACATGCCTCTCCCGCTCTCACATCTGTCATTATACATCCACACATATGTGGCTTAACTTTACTATGACCTTCAGAAGCTATTTTCTAAATAACTGCTAATAAATGTTTTCTATCAAACTCTGCATATATAATTACATTAGATGCTGGGCAGCTATGACTGTGCTGAAAGATTAAGCTGACTGAAACAACATTGTGCTTGCAAGGTCTGAATACATTTATGAACAAGCAAAAAAAATATCCTGTTTACGTTTGCATCTTTTGCAATTTAGGAAAGACGAAAACCAAACTCCATATATTTAAGTTAACAATAGAGCATTATTAAAAAATATAGTGAAAATCACCATGGAAAAACAGAAGCAACACTGAGAAATAACACAAAATTGAGTTTCTGTAAAAGGATTAAGCTTAAAAGTAAACTTCTACAAGAGAACAGAGGGAAAAAGAATTGCTTGCTCAGGATATTTGATAAAATAAAATTCAGTGAATGTGAAAGGAGTCGCAACCTATACTGTCTGTGGAATATGGATATCAGCAGAAATTAACCTTAGCTGCCAAGTATACAGGCTGTAAAATAAAAGGGGAAAATTCTGTCACCACAGCAACCTAAAACTCTGGATATTAAGGAGCTTGCACCAGGGCACCGGTTTCAGCTCTGTGACTAGAAGCCTACTGAACATGCTAACCCATAAAGCACCCCTGGAATGTAACAGGTTTGGTGAAATAAGAACAGCCGCCGGGAAGAAAATATGAAGAACAAATGTTCTCCAGCTACAAAAGTCTCCAAACAGTTCTCAACATGAAACAAAAATCAGAAGCTGCTACTAATAAACTTAATTAAGGTCCAACGACAATCCAAGAAAAACCACTTACATCTTTAAGGATAAGAAAAAGAATGAAAAACAAAATAAAAGTCTGTTTATTCTTTTAATGACTAGCAATACACATCTTTACATTTGCATAGAGAAATCCACTTGGATTTCATGCAGAAACCCAAACTGAAAACTGGAAATGCACGAACACATCCTGTACCCCCTGAGATACTTTTAAAAAAATGCCAATGTAAAATGCTGTGTTTCTTTAGATTTAGTAATAAAATTCAAAAGAAGCGAACAAAAGATTGTGATTACATTGAATGAATGTAAATTCAAATATGTTCATGATATTAGAAAGCTAATTTCTCAAATTCGGAGAAGCTACGCTAACAGGAAATATAATTTAAATTCAGCTTTGCTCCACGAATTCACCAGTCAGGCTCCAGAATCCTATAAAACACTTATATGTGCTCTGTTTATTTTCATTCTCTAAAACAAGGGCTAAAGTATATGTTTAAATGATGTATATCCTTTGATGAATTTAGTCTAATCTTACATAACTTTTAGTGAAAAAATGGTATTTGTAAACGAATTTACATGTACTTTTAGTATTCATATTGCCAACAAAAAATAATTCTAGTACCATGTTCGTTACCAAGGTTTGTAAGAAAATGCTGTAAAATATTGTAATATTTTATTAGATATTTCTGGATATTTTTTCCCCTTCAAAATATTGGGATTTTTTACACTCGCTCGTATCCTGAGTATTTCTATTGTTACACAGGAACTACACAAACACAGAGCAGACTTCTTACTCTGCCTGCTTCTGGACTGATTCCCAGCTTGCACATTTAGACAGGGTTAATAAAAATTTAGATTATGTCTGGATTTTTAAGACAAAATTGAGAATAGTAAACAGATGATATTCATCTATATTTACTGTATGTTCATAAAGGTTCAAGTAATGTAACTAGAATTTAAGGCTGGCAAAGACGAACTCCTAATGTTCTCCCCAGCAATTTCTCAGGAAATTAAGGCAGAAACGCATAATACAAGAGTGTAACTTAAGTATTAGGAACTGGTGAAAAATCATGAAATTTATTTGAGCCACTTTAGAGGGGAGCCTTCAAATTAATAGTAGGTTAACCCTGGGCATAAAAGATCTGAACCCAAAAGGTAGAGAAATTGTGCTTTCTTAAAGTCTCTTCTACTGATTGCACTTCGTGACCACCTCATGTGCATCTGAAGTACAAACCCTTTCAGAGGAATTCCGATACTCCAAGAACATCCTGGTTCAGACTGAAATGTGAACACATACACAGAGCCCTAAACCCATAACAAGCCAGAAAATTGAATTAAAAACAAGAATTAAAAATAGAACTGTTGCAGTTCACTTGATGTGATTACATGCTATCAACACCAGAATGAAACTTTAGGAAGTTGCCAGTGCATCTGTACTTTGAAAACCTTTTCTAAAATTCTGACATGCAAAAAGATATACCATACTTTAACTCAGCTGACGCTAACCGTTCATATGTGTATATTAGCTGCTGTAAATGCAAGGTGATACAGCTCAGCTCCTTCGTTACTGGTTAAACTAATTCAGGCTACCTTGTTCCTGTAATAGGTTCTGACGCACTGACAGACATCCTGAACTTGTTGGGGTGACCCAAGTCCTTCAGTGACAATGTTTCAGGTTTTGTTTTCAGTTTAGTATGTTTAATCAAGACTTCATGCTGTAAAACTGAAGACTTGCCTAGAAATTTAGTTACGTTGTAAGCAAGGAGAGCCATAAATGTCTATCATCTTTCGAGAGCATATATATTCAGAAAAATGGGATACTCAGGATTCACGCCAAAAACCAGTACTGCAGAACACAGGCAGACGTTCAGATTACGCTGTTTTCAGCGTCCGACAAATTCACTGATAGGGAGCCTGCTGGTTTTTGGGGGAGTGAAGAGCTCCGAGAAACCTCTAATTTCTAAACCAAGTATCTAATTATTTACAATCAACGAATATACTTGTGTGCCTACCCCAAGATTGTTCCTAACCTTAGACACATCTTTTTTCTCCCTGCTGTTCTGTCTCCCAGCCCTCATCTCTGTCACCTTAATTCCAATGGCACAGACCCAGCACAAGAAGGCCGAAGGACCGCCAGTGGACTGATGGCAGCACTCCAGCGTGTGGAAGCTCTCAAAAGATAAAACCATTGCCTGCATTGTACAGTAGATCTCCAGTAATTTTTGTAAAGTTTTTGCCTAAGTTAACTGGACATCATCTTGGTTTTTTGTTCTTTGTCTCTAGGACAATAGCTTCTTCCTCAAGACATCTCCTTCCTAGACGACTGAGCCATTCGGTACCTGCTGACCCCAATGTTTCATGGAACGGGCAACAGCACGAAGAAAATGGATTCTTCTTTGTTGCTGTCATCCTCAAATACAGCAGCAGCCCATTAAGACCTGACTGCAAAACCATGATAGTCTGACCTTCAACACTGCAATCAGAAAGAAAAGATGGGAAAAAAAAAGAACATTTTGTCTTCAAAGAGAAGATTTGATAACAAAAATGTAATTCATCTGGAATCACATCCAAAGCTCCATTTTCAAGTATACTTCAACCTCTCAATACAACTGCAATTCAACGTTAATATAGTTGATTTACTAACAAGTGTAACAGTTAATTTTCAGCACAATCAGATGACCATTAGTTACACAAATGCATGATAAAATCATACTCCACTAAGCTTTTGGAAAGAGGTCAAAGTCCTTTCAGTTGGATAGCTTGTCTGTTCCTGGTGCCATTTACATACCATGTTTAGAAACAGCACACTACAATATGAAAGCCATCTCTGATTTACAGTCTTGGTCTAAGGTGTTTCAGCGAGCCTGATTGCTTGGATGTACCAAAGCACTTTGACATGTTTCTTCCCACTCCTCTTGTAGTAGGAGGATGAAAGCCTTGGGAAAAGGGCTGGTTGCCACAAAATCCACGCCAGCCAGCCTTCAGCTGGCAGGAATTCTGGACAGTTTCAACTAAAATATTTTTACATAGCTTTTAAAATGGCACAAATTAAAAAGTTGAAACATATTATGGAACATTCACCTTATTTAAATGTTACTTTTGTTTGAAATTCGGAATGCTGAAGCTGAAGCCAAAGGACTCCTTCCCCTCTTCTTCCCCCCTCCCCACACTGATACATTGAGCTCAGACTAGCTTTAAAGCTAAATTTAAGCCATTGAGTTATTAAGACTTATTTTATTTTGTAATGTGGAAAAAGAACCAGTGCCTGCAAATTTGCTTTGTACTCTCACTCAGTCCTCCCAAAATTGTTAGACAGACAAGTACAAAGAAAGAAAAGGTAAGCAAACCTTGGATAAAACCTTGAAAGCATGTCTTTAAAGTCTTAAACTTTTCATGATATTGTAACCTTATTGTTACATTAAACACATTGCTGAGTTAATATACCTAAAAAGTCAGTATTTCTCCCAAATTTATATATATTTTTTATTTAAACTTAAAATCAGTACAGCATTTTAGTAGCTTATGATTAACCAGATAATGGCATACTATACTACACAAATCCTTTATGTCAAATCCAATGAGCCATTTTTAAAACCTTAGTTTTCATGCTTTTCTCATGCACAGTACAGACACTTGTATGCAGATTACCCCCAAAAGCAAAGTGGACACAGCAGTTCCAGGGAAAAGAAGCTGAAAGAAAGAAAGAAAGAAATTGTCTTTTGTAACCAATTGCTCACCTAGATAGGATCCACTGTTGTGACCAGCACATTCAGCATCTTCTGGACGAAGGGTAAAAGCATACAGAATAAGAGCCAAGAAATAAAGCAGAATAGTTAGAAGCCCAGCAAAAAATACAGAAGAAAGTACTTAAAAATGACAACTGTACAAAGCATAGCATCAGAAAGCCTTCAATAAGCCACTTTCTTAAAAACATAAAACAACATTTATTGTTTTATATTTTAACTGGAGATATTCTGGGATTTTGCAGCATGCACACTGATCTTTTTACCTTTTCAAGCAAAAATTTTGATGACGGCGAACATTCTAAGAATTTTAACATTGTATTATTCACACTTTATCAGTTAATAGAAAATAGGATGCCACTTAAAAGAAAGCAAAATGTATTTGATGTAAATCAAGCTTTTTTTGTAAATTACACATTATCAGACTTTAGCTTTAAGTTTGGCTCACTGGATTAGACAGAAAGGTTTTTGATCAAAAACACATCCTCCCATTTGATATAAAATAACTATAATGTATATTTTTACATGCCAGAGGCCCTTTGATCAAAAATATGAGCTACAATTTCTAATGCCTTTATAAACAAAGGCCTCTTAAGTTTAAAAAAAAAAAAATTACAAGAGATCAGCTGCTATTACTTTAACATATGCTGCAAGCATAACAGTAACCGGCTACACTCAGAGGGAAAACAGTAAAGATGATACTACATGGATGAACTTTTTACCGTCTCAGAGAAATACTTCTTTGGTATTAATTAGAAATGCAAGACTTCTCATGGCCATGTAATTAAGTCAGAACCACCTCTTTCCAACCCAGCCCACCCAAGTTTTGCTACTACAATTTTATGACACTCCTCTTCTATACATATCTTACAACAGTTCGAAAAAAGAGAGAAAACAGTTTAAAACAATAGTCCAAGTTAAGGAGCTTTTCATGAAGCAACTAGGAATATTTTGGTATTTTTTATCTACTTCTAAAATGATTCAGTATATTTGGTGGCAATATAGAAGCAATATATATATAACATCTCTTAGAAACATTGGACTATATTCAATTTAATTCTAAACACATGTTCTCTAAATAAAATTATTGGGCTATGCAGGGAAACTTTTGTACATGTACCTTCAATTTCCTCTGAGAAGCACAAAGGAAAAATAGGAAAGGAAATCATTAAATGGAGTGAAAGCATAACTTAAGAAAGAAAAGTTAAATCTAAGAAGAAAAATGCACCTACCACACTCAACCGCTTCCTCATCTTAGAACAGCCAAAAAAACAAAGTATTATTGTTTAATACTTCATAAATAGGGAAAAAATGTAGCTATGTAAGCTACTCTAAAATTCTCTTGATAGCACCTATTATATTGAGGTATATACCAACATACCAGCAATTGAGTTCAACTTACATGTTTAACTACACTCAAAGACAGAAATGGACCTAAAAAGACAATGAAATATCATGTGTGCTGCATGTTTCCTGCATGAGATTCTTCTATTATTTATTTGGTAGCAGTGTCCTTACCCACTTCTTACGGATGATTTCTTTCGTATTAAACACTGAGTTTGTTAATCCCATTTCATCAGTCTTAACCCAGAATTTCTAAGAATCACTACCATGAATGTGATCTCAGTATTTTTCTGCATTTACAATAACAGTTGCTACTGCCCTTAGAGCTGGGTTTTGCGCTTTTTTTTTTGTATGGTTTTGAATGTCTATTGCTGTAGCTGAAAAAATGCTGGAAAAATTTCTATAGTCTGTCATTATTTCTCTGACACTATGCTACTATAATAGACTTGACTTTCTGTTTATCCACAGTAAATCAATAAATTTCTGCCTCCTTGATGGGGAAAATTAATATTTTTACAATCATTTTCAGACTAGCAAAGAAAAACAACATACATATATATCTATATAATGGATTTTTGTTCACAGAGACATTATATATTGAGGTCTAGATTTATAGAGATTTTACAATCTAGATTTTATTAAAATTTCCTTTGAAATTTGGATAAATACGTCTAAAATATTAAATATTTTTAAGTTTCCACGAAGCACGTCTTCTTTCGGAACATGGAGAAATTATTCAAGAGACATTTTAAAATCCATCGTGCCTAACTGATGTTTCAAGCAAAGGCTAGGTCACGAATCTCCTGCCTGTATGAGTAAAGGGAAGAGTTTTCCCATTTCATCCCATGAAATAGGTACAAAAGTCTTTTCTGCTGGGGGAAGAATATGGTTTTGCAGAGTCATTTCTTGATACTTCTTTTTTTGAGGACTTATTTTTAAAAATAATTTAAATAATTTTAAAATAATTTAAAAATTTGGGAGACTACTGAATCATATTTACAATTTATTTCTATACTCGAGGTGACCATATGGCACTCAGTAGGCTGGACCAGGAGAAAAATAGGTCTGCATGTACAAACAGGTATGCACTCGCACAATCCCACCTGCACATATGAGAAATGGCGGAGCTACAGCAGCTTAGCTAAGGTAAGAACTGCTGAAAAGAACACAGGTTTTTGGTAAGAAAGGGAACAGCCTTAATTAATTCATTGATCTAATGCTTCATTTAACGCAAAAGTATAAATTAAAGGTGTTAGGATTCTCAAGTGAGCCAGGTGATGCCGGAGAGCAGAAGTCACAAAGTCTACAATACGAGATTTAATGCTGAGGTGGAGTTCTCAATTTTTGTTGTTGTTGTTATAAATTTTCCTTCTTAATACTGATCTTGGCTTTCTTGGGCTACTCCTAATGATGAATGTAACAGTTTATAATGAAAAGATGTGGGAAATAAGTGGGTCTCCATAGCTTAATACAGATATGAAACAGTCATCACCACGTAGCTCCCAATTTGAATTTTACCAGGAATTTTACTAGGACTATTGTCTGTCCCTACTAAAGGCAGATGTTATTTGCCAGTAAGTGTCCTATTAGGATTCACTGCTAACTAATTCAGCTCTATGTGTGTGAAGCAGTTGTATGCATGCAGCAGATATTTGCAGATACATGCCAAAATCTCCGGAGTTTAGAGCTATAGAAAACTGGGGTAAATTGGGGCCAATATAGTTTTGTTGAACTGAAGTGGGGTAGGAATGGAAACAGAGATGTTTATCTGGAAGGAAAAAATAAGAGACTAAAAGAGGACAGAAAATAAGGAGGAAATCTGATGGGAAATAGGAAAATAAAAGCAGTGACAAAATTAAAAAAAAAAAACAGGGCAACGCAGAATAAATAAAACTGAGAAAAGAAGAAATTACTTATAGTATGATAAGGGAGAGGAGTTACAAAGAAAATAGTTGTGGAATAGGAACGAAACAACAGTGAAGTAGTAACAAGATAGATAGAAATGGTAAAAAAGAAATAGGAAACACAAGCGCAATGAAAGCTTAGAAAGTAGGTGTTTTTATTCATTTTAGAAAGATTTCAGGATAGCCAATATGCTACACTGTGACAACGCAAACCACTAGTACATACATTTTATTTTTGTATGTATTGTAACTGAAATTTATTTAGATTTGAATTTGGGGGCCTCATCTAAACTACAGTCCAGCACCAGATTAAAATTTTTAACTCTTGCTGACTTCCAACAATATTTCCATCAAAGAATCTTATTTGAATGTTTCTCAGGCTACAGTTAGATCCAACAGCTCCATTCACATTACATAACCTCTGAAATTCTGTTTCACTCTAGTAAGCAAGAAATTGTGATATACAACAATCTGCATTACAATGAATATTTTGAACACTTTTTTTTTTAGTGTGGAACAGCCCCACATATCAATGGACATTTGTACTGTTTTGAATCCTACAGGGTTCTATAGATCAAACAATACACATGTGTTCATCTTATGGAAAATTTAAGGTGATCTAAATTAACCCTCTCACAACATCATCAGATACCAGTATTTCTAGAATTAGGAAAATGTAGAAGGATAGTCTTGCGGTGAAGGACAGAGCAAGTTTATGGTAGCCACTTCCACTTCTGTCTCATGTGACCTTGATTCAAATGTCATCCAGCTGCAGGTTTCCTTAATTTCTGTGGTAGTAGGAAGTTAGTATTTGTAAGGACAGAAGACTTCTGAACAAAGATGCTAATTTAACTCTAAAGGTCTGGTGTATTTTTTGTTTTTACTCCTCTAACTACTTGCAGGTGGGCAATTAAGTATCAAACATGAACACAGAAAAATACTGAGAAGAAAGGCATAGTTAATCTCGTGCAGCAATTATAACAAGCAAAAGAGTCCTACAATACATTTATCCTAAATGTTTGGTCTTCAAGTACAAGTGGTACAAAGCCTTCATTCTTTCAGCCTGGTTAAATTCTTTTGTAGGCAGTACGTGATCTTCAATTCACAAGACACTCATCTCTGGATAAAGTGGGTTACATCTTGTTTGAATGAACACCATTTGGCTGCAGTTAAATATTTCCTCTTGCTCATACAATGCCAATCACATATGGTAAATCAAAATTGAAAGTAAAATAGATTTTAAGCCCTAGAAAAACTATATAATGATGACTTTGCCACAGTAAGTATTAACATTTCGCATTAAATATACAGAACAAATGTATTTTCAAGCAAAAGACATCTCTGAACAGCTCTGTCTTAGATGCTTCATACATAAACACATTTATATAAAAATATACACACAGGGCACAGATATACATATATACATATGCATGCACTGCATAGGTTAACAGAATTTACAGGCTACACTAGTATAAAATATAAAGTTGCCACTAATTTTCATACCAGAGACAACACATATATGAGAATACAACTGCTATGAAAGCAAAATTATGCTGAAAGGATATAATATCTTGGCTGACTATTGTAGTTCATAAGTGCAGAACAGTAACTTAATTATTTGGTTGTTATTTAAAGAAATATACTTTTTTCCCTCAAAAAAACAACAGGTGATCAATGTTTTATCTACAGATTAAAGCTACAAACCCAAGAATTATGATGTTTGTTGGCAGTGACTTAGTTAGAATATGATTAGTCTTTGTATTCAAGTTAGCAGGCTGGGAAAAATTAAATAAATTAATTCTTCCCTGTGCTGAGTCTCTTGGCACTCCTTGGCCTGGATGCAGTGGCAGAAGAACTCACGGAGCCAACTTTGGCTACAAAGCTGTGCCCAAGTTAAGATGAGCTCATAAAGCCAGGAATGCCGTTAAGCATAGCTCAGGAATACCGGAGAAGCAGATTTCATCAGAGCTGGCAATCAGCCATGGCTAATAAGCTCAGATATACCTCAGCTGATTTCATGCAGCCAGACACCAGTACTGTCCCCTCCCTCCACATCCCACAAAACCCCCTCATACCCTGTGCCAGGTCCACTGTCCCAGCAGGGGCAGGGTTAGTCCTCACACAATTTCATGCATCTCCGGTCCTTTACTTTCATTCCATTTCCCTGTTTTCTTTTCTATGCTGCTTTTTCTCACCATTTTTTCCAGCGTAATTTTCCCATAGTATTAATGCACAAGCAACACTGCTTTTTGCTGAAAAGAAACTACTGTTAAGTATCGAGAGAAATGCTGAAAAGGCTTAAGAGGTTTGTTATCCCTCCATTATTTCTGAGCTTCAGAAATAATGCCATCAATTTTATCAGCAGGTCAGCACATCTAACTGCCACTTATCTCATGCTTTTAAAACTTTTAAAATCTTATTGTTGAAACTACTAAGAGGGTTTTCTAACCAATAATAATAAACTGAAAGAGGTCAGAGTTCATATTAGTAATTTTTGCATTCACTGTTTCTAAAACTTTAGCAAAACAAGTATGTTAGTATTTGAATTAAACAATCAAGAAACAACTGAACTATCATGGAAATATTGATTACTGTAGTGCTCTTGCATAATACTGTTACACTTATTTAATCATTTCAAAGCCCATCCTCTCTGGGGTTATGCCTAACAGGTTGATGGACCAACTCTCGTCCACCTATTCTTCCATTGCTCATTTCTTTTCCCATTGCCCAATACTTTCTCCTTTTCTATATCCTCAATACTAAATTTTGCTCCCATGCTTCTCACCTTATTTTTTACTCTGACTTTTTCTGGGTCTTCCTCTGAATGTAAAATCATCTCTGGTCACTGTAGGGTCCATCTATATTATCACCTTACTTCCAAACACCATTAGACTATGCACCCTCTCTATTTACAAATAAAAAAGTGTGATTTCACTTACCTTTCAATACAAAATAGCTTTGCCCTCTCCTCAATGTACATACTAAGGTTCTACACTTTGAGTCGTGCAATATGAGAATGATTCTGTTATCTCTTTTAGGAAAATGGCTAGATTCTGGGAGAGGTGTATGTATGGAAAACCAAAGTTAATGTGTTTAATTTTACTTATAGTCACTTTACACAGAGACACAATAAAACAGTTGACTTGGCTATTAAACTGAAACTAAGACTTGGTGTTTCCATTGTAAACTGATCATTTTAACAATCTAGAATTAGGTTGGGCTTCTGTTTTCTTCAGTGCAAATGATTATCACTGAAAATGATTTGTGGAAAATTTCCTCTACTCGCTGTCCTGAAGATGTGTATACATACAAGCTGGTCAGTATCACCAAAAAAACACCCTTTTTTTTTGCTTCCAAATTTACAATACACAAATATGTGTACAGTTTAACAATATGCATTGCTATGCTGAAAAGTACAAGAAAATCAAAATTGGAAACAGAAAGGCTTTCCAAAAGTAATGTAATCTAGTTTCCTGCAGTATTTGAAACATTTAATTATGTTAAAAAACAATCGTGATAGATGTTAGTTACTCTGAATAGTTACTGACTGTTTCAGAGAGCTCTTCTTCTAGTTAAATATAACTTGCCCTTCCCAATTCCCAACATTGGCTTGAGGAGAGAGGGGAAAAAAAGTGATAAGATAGTTCTTAGGTAAGATTTTGACTCCTTTTTAGATTAATTTTCAAGTAGAGAGACACTAGTACCCTGGAAGCCCACATAAGAAACCAGAGTTGATTCTTATTTTCTTGGTATTCAAGAAAACAGAGTGTTTCTCAGTTATAGATTTCCTCCTCATTACAAAACATGGGATGTGGGGAATGAGTTGATTAAGCAGAACAGGCTGGCATCCAGTGCTACTTACCATGTCCCAAGAAAGCTTCCTAGTGCAAGTCCCAGTCCTCTCAGGAAAGGGACGTTTATTAGCAGCTCTGTTAAATCAATAGATTTTTGTCTTTTGGAAGCTGTAGGGAATCTACTGGCAATCGCCCTTTCCGTCCAAACTGCTACAGGAATTCGGGTGATACAAGTGGGTGAGATCAACTACAATAGCAAACAACCTTGGAATGTATAGCTAGTTCAGAAAGATCTACAGGACATCATTTTCACTGAACAACTACCCATCCAAACAATGGAGAACCCTGTATCATGCTGAAGGCCCACAGCATAGGCTGAAAAAGAATCACATGAAATCAAGCATTACCAATTTCCTACCTCTCTATATGGGATTTTAAATAAAACTTTAGAGGACAATAATCAATGGGCCATGCCCAACCAAAAAAAAAAAAAATCAGACAAATTAGACCAAGCAGTCCTTCCCAATTTTCTATTTTCTATGTCACCTTCCTCACACACTTCTGCTATCGACAATATTGTGTTCGCTCATCTGAGTATGCATGGTTTTCCAGCATCTCCTAGTTTTGGCAAGGTGAGTGCTGTGAACTAATACAGACAAGGCCTCCACATCTCACAGTGTCACTGCTGTGCTTGATAACAGGAAAAAACTGCCTAACCGTAGAAGGATCACAAGGGTGCAGTCTCCCAGCTTACATGGTATCTTCTTGAAAAGCCAAGCAAATGGAAGGTTTTCCTGAGAGCAACTCAAGCAACATCCTAGTCATGAAATTTTTCTATAGGTGAATTCTGGTCTTTAAAATGCCTTGTCTATGAAGGATGTGAATTCCCTCCCAACACTAAAAACATGTTTGGTCTTTGAACAAAGGGATGAACATCTACTCAGAACAGCACTGCCACTCTTCCCATGGAAATCAGGCAGATGTCGCAGAAGATTGTCCGAAGACACAAGGAAGACAGAAAATGATAACTCTCTATTACTCCACTGTCTTTCTTCCTTCAAGAGGCACCACAGACTTCTAGATATTTATCTGGACCTAGCTTTGTTTGGAGAAAGTCTAAAAGAGAATGGTAACAGGTATACTGCATTAACTGAAGGCTCTGTCATGTTTTAAAGGAAAGAGGAGGAAGAGAGGAACTCTTCTCCCTTGTTTACACTAGGTAAGTCAGAACAAATAAAGACAGCAGAGACAAAAATCACAGACATTGCACTGTGAGTTTTCTTTGGGTTATAATTTTGGCAATTCACAATCAAGTTCAGGCTGCCGATTTGGAATGGTGAGATGCATCTTGTAAAACCTTTCACTTGAAGGTCACTAAAAAGATGCAGTCCATTATAAAAGAAATCATGCAGTGTTGCTGCAGCAGCTGATTTACCTCTTCAAAAGCACCAGTGCCACCTTAATTGAAGGCTCTTGTTGAGGATATTATCCAGATTCAAGAACAGTGGACAGAGAGAAATAGCTATACCCTGGGACCAGACACTTTTCCAAAACTGGGGCAGAGCAACTTCACCTAGAACCTAGAGAAACAACAGATTTACTATAAACTGGAGGAGCTCCTCTTTGTTTCTACGACCTATGCAAATTAGAAATGCTATAGTGCAATCATATAATCTCTTATTGTAATTATGAAGCTAATTGAGGGCTTTCAAGTTAACAATACCATAGGGCATACAATAGAACAATTAGGGCAAAAAAATGTGAAATGGAATGAAAGAGAGAAAATGCAGATTATTAGAAAACCAACAGTAACCATCAAAATTCAGAACACAAAAGCCATAGCAAGGAGTTAGGAAAATAGCAACAGAAACCTCGGTGAGAAGTTTTAAGGTTAAATGCATTTAGTTTTGCATAGAGTGCGCCAGTATCCACCGCTTGCCATAGTATCCACACTTTTTGTTTTAATGTTAGAGAATGAAAGATGGTTGGAAATTTTAGACCACTTTCTGAATATTTCTAGTTGAACTCACAAACATGTTTGTATTTAAGATTTAGATCCTACTGAAGCGTGATAGTTTCTTACATTGTACTCACTTTGTTATGAGTCTGTACAACTGAAAGAAATAACAGGTCAAGTAAAATATGCAATAATACTTAAAACAGATGTTGATGTAAATTCCAGTGGAAAGAAAATATTTGTTTCGATGTATGCACTTTCTTAGAGCTTATTTTTCTTATATTGTGCAACTACGGTATTTAAAAGCAGAAACTACTAAGTATGAATTTGTTTAAAAACCAGTACATTTGTTTTGTGAAAGTCTGTTGAAAAGCTGAGTGTCCTGACTTTTAAAAATTCATGCTACTTCATATGACATAAAAAATTACCAACTATATGGGGAAGGAAAGGGAGAATATCCGACCTTTTATCTCACTCTCAATATAAATTTCACCATATTGATGCAGTCCAAATTATATAAACTGTTGAGCCAATTCTGCACTATTTCAACAGGAAAAGAACACTCCTCAACCTTTGAAATATTATATATCAAAACATTAATTGGGCTCAGTGCTTTGAAAACAAAGTCAGAGAATTGGGAATAACTGTTGCTGCTTTTAAAGCTTTTAATTTCAGCTGTTCTATTTATCTATTTTCTTACTGATACAATGTGATCAGGAAGCTATTGTGCCCTGAAGAAATGCATCCTCTAGTCACAGGGCTGAAACAAACTGCTATTTTATAAGGTTAGAGATCAAGAGCATGATTTCTATTCCAGCTTAAAAGACTTACATGATTTTCTGTTGGAAATTTTCAGTGGCTGAATCTGCACTTCTGGTCTTCTTAGTGCAAATCTCCTATAAAATGGGAGGTGGTAGGGAAAAGACACAAACTCCTCAGTTTTCACTGCAAATTTGGGATTAATAAACACTTAACATCATGGGACTATTGCAAAATATCCAAAGACTTTATAAGAAATTAATTTAAAACAATGAAATCTACTCACAATCTAAAAAATTAAATCCTGAGCCTCAAATTTTTGTAAGCTCTCCAAAATCTGCTGCAGTTGTTATTCCTGCATAGTACATCAGTGTGAATACAGATACTGATGTGCTATTTTCCATATGGTTTTTCTTTTAATCTGGATCAGTGCTATCCTATCAGTTTTTGTCATTATTAATTCTGGCCAGACAAATAAGGAAATCCAAAGTATTTCAGCAACAGGTTTCCAAGTTCAGTTGTCTTGCTGCAAATGCAGGTTTATAATACCCTTGTAATCTATGAGCATGTGTATGACAACTATGCTAACTTAACAACTCGGCAAATAAGTGATTTTCTTACTATAAAAGACAAAACTATGCTTCTCATTAGCTCACCTCTCCTGGAAATGCTTTGAAGGGATCAAGCCTGCTCTGGGATTGGCATCACCTTCATGTTTGGCCTGCCACCAGGTCGCATCATCCTGGCTCATGATCTGAAGGATATCTCCTTTTCTGAAAGCAAGTCCAGCTTCTTTACAAGGAATTGCTTTATCCTCATTAGGATCATAGTCAAATAGGGCTCTGATAAACATCTGAAACAAACAGTGCTTTTTCTTTAGAATCAAAATATTAACATGTAATCCAAAGGTATCTCCCATTTTTGTGTTCACTGTTCAAAAACATTGAATTAAATCATGTAAAGCAATAAACATTTACTGCTGTAAAACATCCTTATGGAAGTCTAACATCAGAAGTTAGTAGAGGAATGTTTTATTCATTGCTCCTGCAACCGCAATCACTATGCAGTGAAGGCTGCAAGATTCGACTCCCAAAGGTAAACAGAACTTCAAACTTTGCAGTGGAACACTGTGTCCATGAGGAACAGAAAAAAAAAAGAAAAAAGAAAAAGAAAAAAAAAGAAAAAAAAAGAGGAATAGAAGATAAGATAGTTTTGAACTAAGGTGCTATCAAGTGTCTTTTGTCCACACTACAATGGGAGGAATACTTGGAAGCAAGCCAGGTGCTCAAAGAAGACTGAAGGTTACCTATGCCAACTTCATGACTGTAATGTTAGGGCTTAAGAACCATGTCATATTCACCTGTAAATCTAGCATGTTAGTATTATGTTAGAAAAACTGGCATAAGTCACATTCTTGGGTCTCTCATCCAAGCAAACAATACTGATCCTCAGCAGTAACACTTACTACAATTGCTTTTGAAATATTCTTAAGAACTTGCCTACCTTGCCTTCCTTTGCTGGTGTTTCTTCCTTCACGCTGGGTATAATTTTAAATGTAATTGCTCCTTGAGACTGAGCCTAGTGAACATTTTAAAAGACAGTGCACAGAGAATTAAACTGTACGTTTCAAAGAAAATCTTAAAAGGAAAGAAAATTCAAATTAATTAAAATACTCAAAATATAGTGAATCTATCCTCTCCCAGACATGATCCATGGAGTTTGACAGCTTCACCATACAGAACTTTGAACTGCAAAAATTACAAGTACTCATTTAAAACCCGATGATTTATTTGTGTCACTTGGGGTTACAGATGGACTGTTAAAACCTGGAACCTGCATGTTTCAGAGGTTCCACTTCTGCACCGAAAGCAGGAGCAAATGCTACAGCTAAAATATACACATATTAGAAGCAACTGCTGGACTCCTGGCACAGTTTGGACATCCCTGAAAAATCCAACTAACATTTCATTTTTCAGAAAAAATCTGATAGAAAAATTCAAATAGGCTTGTGCCATATTTATCATATAAAACTATTGGGGGGATTTATTCTTTTGGCAAGTTAAAGAAACCAGAAAAAAAAAACATTTTTGAATAGACTACGTGTACTAAATGGAAAAAAAGTCCTCCGCTATAAATCTTAAAACAAGTTAGCCATCATCAACCACCTCATCCATTCATCTTTCCCTATATCCCACTTAAAGTGTGTCTGGCTGCATTTTACTTATTAACCACAATATATTCCCACTGCCTCAGTGACATTTTGCTATTGAAGGAAGTGCTAATCAGCTGGAGACTCTGCTACTATTGCATGCAGCTGACAAGTTTCATAAAACTCGCAGAGTGCAACAGACAGCCAACGATTTAAGCAAAATGGAAACAGGCCTGTCCACTACCAAGTGAGACATACTTCTGCCTGCATGTCTGCGATCCAAGAGCTCACTGTTTGACAAGCAGCAGCCAAGTTCTTATTTCACCAGCCATAGGACTGGAATCAATAATTCTGTTACTTTTGAAACAAGCTCTAAATAGCTTTTGATGTTTATATTGTACCTCAAGGAGGTAAATGGGGAAATTGTTCACACCTTTTCTAGTGCTATTGTGTTTCTAGAGATTTTTAAATATTAATTTTTGCAGGAAAATATGTTTCTGTAGGGAACACAAAACGATAAAGCCAGTATGAATATTGCTGGGTTAACACTTGAAATGAATCATCTTGGTAATTGAACCAAAACTGTAAGACAGCCATTCAATTCATCAGGACAGCAATGTATTTATGTATATAAAAATGACTATACCATGAATATAAAGAGCTGTCACGACCTAATCTGTTTCTTTGGTATAAAAATATTAAATATTTCTGGAAGAGTCTGAATTCTTAATTTGCAATAGGGATCTGTAAGTGACTAAACAGGCTGGCTTTACAGATTGTGTAGTTCAGAGAAGTATAAACATAATTATAGATATCATTCTATACAAATTAAGATATACTCTTAACATACCCAGTTAGTTTATTCTATCATGCACGTACATTATGAATTCATCTTCACATGAATTTAATGCATTAGAAACAAAAAAATTATAAGTTTGAATTCAACAAATCATTGTATATCTTAAAAACTGCAGAGGATACACTGAGGTCCGCAAGATGTTTACAGCCATGTGACCATCATTAACCCATTACAAGTCATTTGTAATTGCATAGATCTAATGTGTGGAAAATCATTTTTCTAAGAGAAAGGAAATAGAGGTTGGTAGGTGATGGTACTAGAAGAAAAAGCACTACTGCAAAATATACTTTTTTACTAAGAAACACATCAGAAATTTGTCTAATTACTTTTTTTAGACTCTCCCAAATTAATTTGAAAATGTTTCGTATTTACCAAAATGTGTATTATTTCTTCAGGTTTTTTATCATCTACAGGAATCCCATTGACTTCCCTCAGTTCATCACCAACGTGAATAAGACCTACAGAAGGAAAAGAGGGATTGTTAAATAGTATATGTTATGTCTAATACAAAAAGAGCTGTCAAAATTCAGCTTTTGTCTCCCTTGTCCATCTACTTTAACCTCTAACTTAAAAACAGGAATACACGGTGAACACAACTACAACTACTGTCCCCATAGATAAGTTTGAGATGGTTGGTTTACTCACCTTCCTTCCTTCCTCCCAAAAATCAGTACTCTATGACTTTTCCAGACTTTTATGCAGATGTTTGAAAAATGTCTGTGCCAAATCTCTTTCTACTCATACTACTTTCCTATTGCTACACAGCTGCAAGTACTGCAAAGATGACTTAAGTTATGAGCGCTAATTTGTGGTACAAATGCTTCCTAATTTAATGATATATATCTAGATTTACTCCACTATCCCACCTAAGTGTGAAACGCAGCTGTCTTAGATTGTCTTCAGTGAAAAGAGTCACGTTAAGAGTATAATTCAGGATCTCTTGCTTGAGTTCTTTCAGATTTTGAGCATCCCAAACTGAATAATGGGAGTCAAGGATGGGCTGCTATCTTGATAATGACCTGCAAACTCCAAATGTAGTAACATAGAATAATGTAGCCATCATGAGTTTCTCCATCTATAGGTATTATATTAGACTATCTCATCATTTCTGAGTGGATGTCTTTAACTGGAAACAAATTAGGATAAATCAAAAACCAGCCAAACTAACTAACAAAAAAAAAAAAAAAAGAAAAAACTCCTCTCTACCTGCTAACTCAAAAGACACGTCATTGCAAGTGAATTGGGGAAAAAAATTCAGCACGAATACTTTCTCTGGCATTGAAACATCACTTTGGAAAACTGCCCAAACTCCAAATATCTTTGTGGTACAGAAGTATTTCGTATGTACAAAATACTCCCATTTTATCACATCTTCTAAATTTTATAACTTGAATGGCTTGTACCAAGAAGCAACACCTTACCACTTCTATCTGCGGCTCCTCCACGCATTATCCTGGCCACCACAATAGCACCAGTATGTTCATCCCTTTTAATAGTAGCCCCCTTTAAAGAAAAAAAATGTTTCTTGGTTAGTCTTACCATAAATTTAAATCCCTACACTAAATATTTGCTACACAAAAATGAATAAAGTTGGCATAGCATTGATGTGTGAATAACCCAAAATGATACTTGCTCACGTAAAGAATATACAAGCTATGTTGCTCAGGTATGTTGCTCTATTACCATCCTGTTAAAATGGGACGACTTTTCCATTCAGAAGTGACTTGGGCATTCTGTACATATACAGCGTTAAAAAAGCACGAATGGCACAAAAAGTTCACTTTTCAACTTAACGTTTGCTGTAGCATATGTTATTTGAGTCCACTGCTAAAAGTGTACTAAACTATTACTGAGAACTGGTAAATTGTTTCTGTGTTAAAAGGGGGGTAGGGGAGTGGGGATGTTACATATGATGGCTATGAAAGGTTTATCTGTAATTGTTGCACTTCACACTGAGAACTGCCCATGCACACACTAATCCCTATTTTGCTTTACAGTGCCATCAATAAACCACAATTCGAGAAATCCCCCTGCGCTTCAGCTCTCACGTGGAACCCGAATACATGAGGGACAGCTCACAATGCAGAGGAGTGGGACATTGCCTGTTTTCATGTTACACAAATACAGCGCAAGACATTTAGGTAAAAATTGCAAAACGCAGTGAAATTTGACATTTGCAGTGAATAGCTGTCTAGAGGAGAAAATTGCCTTTGTAACCACAACTGTGAAGGTGTTCTGCAGAGAGGCACGAAGTGATGAGTAAGAACCAGGTAGTGGCAGGGACAAGGGAGAATCTAAGGAAAACCAGAGCCTCGAAGCACTGTTGAAGTTGCAGTGACATTTCTTTCAGGCAGACTGGGAGGCAATGAGGTGGGGAGAGGCTGGCCCTGCTCTGCAATCTCACTTGAAAATCTCATGATTAGACTTCTGTGCAGAAAGAACAGAGTGCCATTAAGAATCTACCAAACGCAGCATTAACCCCTCTAGCCTGGATCTCAGTATTAAGGTATGACCTTGCAGCAACGGCTGTAAATTTAAAGCTTATTATTAAAACCTGGAAAGTTGCATCTGTTTAAAATAGAATATATTGGGTTTGGTTTTAATATAGCCATCAAAAAGAAAAAAGCATTAGGATGCTACAGCCAAATACAAACACAGGACACCTCCACTACATTGTCCACATAAAGCAGAGGCTCCCCCATTCATCAGGAAAAGAAGCCTTGAAAGGAAAGGCTCTAGGCCTTTTACTTAAATGTTGATACTGTTAAACTTCACTGGATGCAAAATGCAAGCCGTGCCCGGCAGCTGGCCGCTGCCACCACCCAGCCACCGTGTCCCCTCATGCCAATGTCTAGACATGGTTACTTCCCTTCTCCTTGTTTTTGGACAGACCCTGGAAAAAACTTGTGTGGAACTTGCAGTATGGACCAAGGCGACATCTAGAAGTGATGGCCCAGCTCGTGTCACAGTGGAGCAGTCACTTCACGCTTTAGGCAAGTACCACTACCTGTATATCGGCACA